>NC_060153.1:3517114-3518995 GCF_021292245.1 Micropterus dolomieu | reverse complement strand
TTTTTTTTTTTTTTAGCAACCTTATGGTAGATGTGCCAACAAATCCCCTGCATCCCACTTCTACTGGGAAGATGCTTATCTTCCAGCCGTTCTGGGATGCTTTAGCTGCCAGGTCAGAATATTTGTTTTTTTCCCCCTCTCATAAGCCTCTTCACATCCATCTACCCATGGTACTGTTAATTCCACAACATATGCCAGTTTTGTTGTTGGAGACCACAGGACCAAGTCTTGCCTGAGTGTTGTAGCCTCTATTTCTGGGGGAAACACAAGTTTCTTATGAAGGTCCACTTCCAGTTTCCAATCCTTTTTCTTCTCCAGGCCCTCCCAGTTGGTACATCTCCCCTGCTTGACTATTGAGACGGCTTTGACATGTCGCTCTCCTTCCTCCTGTCTCCTGACTTCTTCTACCACTAGGTGTCTCCTCTGCGCCGATGTTACTTTGTGCCACAGAGGAGTATTTGAGATGAGTCCGAACCCCGCCCTCCCATGCTGTACCTTTCCAACCACATCTCTGAAGTGAAGCACAGACTTTGCACTGAACAGCTTCTGATGGAGTCCACTTCCTTCCCGCTACCACCCGGGGAGCCGCTGTTTGAATGACAGCATCCTCAGATTCTGTAAGGGTCATGACAAGCCTTGCTTTGGTGCATTTGAACTCTTCCATGAGCCCTGCGATTGGTAATTCCAACTTACCATGTCCATAAAGTCCGACGGAAGCTAAACAGCGTGGAACTCCAAGCCACCGCTTCAGCTGTGTGCTTATCAGCCGTTAACAACTTTTCAACCTTGGTGATGGGGATCTCATACACAGTTAATGGCCACAAGAGTCTTGGGAGTATGCCAAACTGAAAGCACCACAACTTGAGTTTTCCTGGCAACAAGGTCTTGTTGATGCGCTCCATGTACAGACTGGTCATTTTTTATTTGTTCAAACTGATCTGTGTCTTTGAGCTTTGCATCATACCATCTCCCCAAGCTCTTTATTGGCATTTCTGAAACTGTTGGGACAGGTGTTCCGCCAATCCAAAATCTCTGGTCTGTGACTTGGCCTTTTACGATGGACATGCTTCTGCACTTACTGGGTTTTAACTTCATCCTTGGCCATGTTGTTGTATCAGCTTGGGAGGGCAAACTGATGTTGTGGGGGTGATATTGGAGGGATGTCAGTTTTTTCTCATCAGTATAGATGACTTTCAGACAGGGTCCGAAATTAACACCCACCAAGCGCCAAATGCGGGTAGATTTTCCGTTTGGCGAGTAAATTTCAAAAGGCTATCCGCCACACTGGCGGGTGAATGTTCATACCAAAATAGTAATGTAATAATCAGTGTTTTCCCTACAATGTATTCATCAGCACCGCTGCAAAATCTTTCCATGATCAGTAATATCGCGACATTCACTTACACTCTTACACTGAGACGCGCCCGGCTGCCCGTTTTTCCAAGCGCGCCTCTGTTCATGGTTGCATAGCAACGTCGGCCACGCGAGTGATTGTGGAAAGGAGAAAGCGCGGTACGAACTGCAAAGTCACTGATCTGCAGCTAGCTGCCGCTTATTAGCTGTTATGTGGCGACATTTACCAGGAGTGAGCAAACCTTTAAAACGAAAACCCACAGACGAAAAGGGGGACGAATTACATAAAAAAAGAAAGTTTTGTGAGAAATGGAGGTTTGGAGAGAACGGAGTTTCAAGAGGCTGGCTACAATATGATTCTGACGCGGTCGTGATGAGTTGTTCTGTGTGTCGCCAGTATGCTAAAGATAAAAACAGAAACAACTCATTTGTCATCGGAAATAAAACGATGAAACTTGAGAACATTCGTGACCATGAACACAGTAAGTGTCACATTGCCTGCGTGTCTGTGTCTCTGGCTCAATCTGA
>NC_060153.1:3470214-3517014 GCF_021292245.1 Micropterus dolomieu | reverse complement strand
GTCACATTGCCTGCGTGTCTGTGTCTCTGGCTCAATCTGAGCCTCTACTCTCGAAAACTTCTGTGACAGCGCTAATGGCAATGTCAGAGCAGACCAGCAAGAAGATGAAGCTACTGTTTAGGACTGTACATGCCATTGGCAAGAAGGCCAGGCCACTTTCTGACTTCGAGTGGATGTGCGAGTAAGTGAAACTGTTTTTCCTCCTGTAATGTTTGCTAGACTAACATTTTATATGAAGCTATGGTAGGGTGACCATCAGTCCTGGTTTCCCAGGACATGTCCTGTTTTCACGTCCTGTCCTGGCCACCCTGGCTGTTTTTTTTTTTTTTTTTATAAATGAATAAATTTTCAAAAAACTGCTGGGAAAGATCAGCTCTACAGCAAAATATATGGGCAAAAATGGAGGATGAGGAAGAAAAACAGGATAAAGAGGAAGAAAACTAAAGATATAAATATATTTTGTTAGTTCGTTTTTGTAAGTTTGTGAGAGCTATTTTTGTTCAATTTGGAGGTATTTTTAGTTATTTATTATTTATATATTTATTTTTCTAATACAGAAGAGACATTATTTCTGTCATCATTTCATTCATTATTTTTAAAACCTGTCATAATAAAACATGTTGAGTAACCTCTGAGAAGCCTATCTGAATCTGTGTCTACAGAGGAGGCATAGCCTATTTTAAATGTATTGAAATTAAAGAACAATTGAAATTTGAGTAAACTTTGAGTATCATTTGAGTAGCTATCTGTTTTGCAGGGCCGAGTGTCCTGGTTTTTGGTAATCAAAATATGGTCACCTTAAGCTATGGGCTAGCATTCATACTGTGAAAAATTCTTTAACATGATTGTAATTGTTATTGAATTAATTTGGATGCTTGATTTTTGCAGTTTGGATGAACAAAAAGTACTTTCTGTGGGGTCAACATACAGAAATGAGAAGCAGGCCAAAGAGTTTATGCATTATATTGCAGAGGTGGAGAGAAACAACATCAGAGGAAATCTAAAAAACACAAAATTTCTCTCCATCATGTCTGATGGCTCCACAGACAGCCCTGTGAAAGAGGAGGAGTTAGTGTATGTCAGATTCTGTCACAAGGGCAAGATCGAGTCTAAGTTTGTTGGAATTAATGCAGTGGAGAAGGCAGATGCCGCACATATAAGTAAAGCCATCAGTGACATCATGGAGGGAGTGTGTGATGAGTGGGAGAGCAAGTTGGTCGCTCTGGGAACTGATGGAGCTGCTGTTATGACTGGAGCCAAGAGTGGTGTGGTCAGCCGGCTGAAGGGGGACAGGGCCTACATCATCGGTATCCACTGTATGGCACACCGCCTTGAACTGGCCTTTTCTGATGCCATCTGTTCCAACGTGATGTTTCAGAAAATAGAAGACCTCCTCAGTGGGCTCTACACATTCTACCACACCAGTTCGCTGAACAGGGCAAACCTCGTAAACAGCTTCCAGGCTCTTGGGCACACACCACTGGTGCCCACCAGAATTAGTGGGACTCGATGGGTAGGACACCTATTGCGTGCCCTTGATCACTTTCTGCGAGGTTACCAGGGGCTTGTCCAGCACCTGGAACAGGTATTGGTCTAGATTTCTACAGTATATTATGTACTCCAAACATCATCATCAATATGTAATGTGAATTGTCAAGTAAATAACTAAAGTAATATAACAATTAGTCAATGAAACACTAATAAAACATGTCATTATTCTTTTTTAACAGCAAGTAATTGTCTATTTGTATGTCTTTGTTCTTTATGCATTTTAGATTCAATCTGCTGATGCCCAAAATGTCAGAGTTGTCCAGCAAGCCAAGGCCAGGAAATACTACAGTACTGTGAGGGAGGCTGTTGTTGTCCGCTTCTGTGGCTTCCTGCATGACACACTAACCCACCTGAGCAACCTGTCTGCCTGTCTGCAGAGGTCCACAATCACCATAGCAGAAGCCCACAGCTCATTGTGCTCAACACAGGCCGTACTTAAGAAGTACAAATCCAAGTATGTGAATTAAAGCTGCAATAAGAAATACTTAAAGAGAATTAAGAGAAATTATTACATCAATAAGAGAGGGAGAATGTGAAAGAGTTTCTTTTATCATCAGAAAAGGGCCCATGATGAATGCCACAATGGGCAACAGCTATGAGGGAATTTCACTGACCAGAGGTGACATAAAGACCCACGTCGTCTCACAGGACAAAATGCTTGACAGTTTAGTGAAGAGTATGACTGACAGGTTCCAGGATGCCAGTGTAGGGGTCCTGTGTGCAACCAAGCTGGTCAGCTTCACCAACTGGCCAGAGTCAGGAGATGCAGTAGCAGGTTACTTTATGTTTTGTATTACAGGGCAGTCAGGTTAGGTTTAGGTTCATGATCATATTCTTATAGTTTGAGAAGTAAAACTGCATGATGCTTGTTGTAATGTTGTATAACATTATTCTAGATTTTGGTGACTCTGAACTGGAAACCTTGGTGGACCACTTCAAGCCCGTCCTTGAGGCCTCTGGCATTCATGTTGAAAGAATCCCTGACCAGTGGACAGTCCTGAAGGTGCTGATATACCAAGAGCCTCAGTCCCTGGAGAAGATATCTTGGTTCCATGTCAACAGGATCCATCAGCATTCCTGCCCTGATTTGCTGGCATTGGTTGACCTTGTCCTGTCCTTCCCTGCCTCCACAGCGGAATGTGAAAGAGGTTTTAGTACCATGAAACAGGTGAAAACCGATTGGCGCTCTAACCTGAAGTCTGATACATTGTCAGATCTCCTTATGGTCCAGCTGTCCTCTCCAGAGATCAGGGAGTATGATCCAAGCAAAGCTGTGATGCTGTGGCACCAAAACTCTGTTAGGAGTAGGAGGCCAGAATTCCTGGACCATGCAAAAAGTGTAATTGCGGTAGAGAGTGAGTCGTCGGATGACTATGAGGTTTAAGTTCTGATAGTTTTACAAAACCTTCAAATGTACTGTTATGAGCGCTAGTTCCACCTCTTCCATGTCTTACTATTTGTTGCCCTGTTTTGACTTCTATGTACACTTATTCATTAAAAATACCATATCAATTAAATGTACTGAAATTAATGTATATGTGATTTGGCCGGCAAAAAATATGCTTGGCTGGTGGATTTTTTCATCTACCAGTCCCCGTGGCAGGTGAGCCAAAAAGTTCATTTCGGACCCTGCTTTCAGATGTTCTTCAACCTGGTCTTTTGTGTTTTCAGGATCCATTCTTCTCCTTTGTGAATATGCCTTTCAAATATTTAAAAGGGTCTTTGAAGAAATCGGCCTTTTATTTCTTCTTCTGGCGCATCCGTAGGCTTTATGCTCGGCGGAGTTTTGAGAGCCTGTACTAGGTCCTTTTGAAGGATGTTAATGCCATCGCCTTTCTCCACAACTTTCTTAACTGTCGCCTCTCTTTCACAAGTTGTTGAATTTTCTTTCAGCCGACGGGACTTGGGGCGGGAAGCATATTTTCCTTTTTTTTTTTTTTTAATTCAGCCATTTTTTATAACAATAAAAAATGGCTGAATTTGGTTATTTTTCAGGTAAATGCAGAGTTTATGCGGCTCACCACCAAGCCACTGCAATCAAAGTTCATGTCACAGCTGGACTACTTCTCAGACAAGCTGAGTCTGTGTCAATCTTCAAGAGCAAAGGAGGAGTGAAGGGGCAGCCTCCTCCCTGTGCCACCATCAAATGCACATTTAGCTAAATTGTGTCTTGTTTTTTCCTCTCCGGTGTGACAACATCAATACCAGGAGTCTTTAATCTTTCCTGAGAGGCCTCGTCATCTACCTCAATGAAGATCCAGACACCACCTTCAAGGATTATCATTATAATGTATTTAAAACGGAGAGTTGTGAAATATTGTTTCCCTCGTCCCACGGTGCTAATAATGACAGACATGGCACTGACAATAACTACAGACAACTAATATATTTTGATCGATCGATGACAGTGGTGAGGGTATTGAGAGGGTTGATGGCCTGGGGGGTGAAGCTGTTGCAGAGTCTGGTGGTGCTGGCCTTGATGCGCCTAAACTTTTTTCTTAAACGGCAGTTGATGATCTAAGAATGCTTTTCTACTGTATGTGTTTTTGCCTGTCTATTTCTCTGTCAGTCTTTATTTATTAAACACTGCGTTTTCTGTGTTTGTTGTGTGCAGGCCTTTGCGATTAAGGATGCAGAAAGGGACCTAGCAACCACAGTCATGGGGATTTACATGATCCAAAGAGATGGGGATCAGGAGCCAGAGGATCTGGAAGTTGTGACTGAAGGCATCAAAGTTCTTTGCAACTTAGGCAGCGTCATCATGGTGTTCATGCTTTTTGGGCTCTTGCCCTTGATATGAGTTTTCCAGACAACCTCAAGTATACCTTCAAATTTTTCCAGAAGATCATTTGGAAATTAGATGAGCACAAGTTGAATGCAAAAATACAACAGCTGAAAATCAAGCTGTTTGCATAAGGGGACTAAACCAAGTGACAGTGTACCTTGATAGAGGGTTTAAGACTGAGATTACTTGGGCTTGGACAAGTGTTAACACCCAGAAAGTTTGCCCATTTCACCTCGCCATCACAATTTCATGACTGTTACTCTACCTTCTCAGTGCCATTCATCTCTCGTTATTTGATTTCATGACTTGAAATGGATCTAATAACAGCTCAACATACTGTACTTTTTTTCCCTTCATGTTGCAAGTGACATCTATTTAAGTTGTATTTAAATGACTTCCTTGTTATGATTGCACTGGATGTTTATTTTTCTATTTATTTTTTGCTTTGTCTAACAGTGGTCCACAATACTTTTTTTTTTTTTTACATGACACGCCAACCACCAAAGCTCCTCACTTTAAATGAACAGAAGTGGGGAATTTTGTATTTGCCAAAGCCATGTCAATTGCAGCGCCTAGAATACATTCAAATATAGGTTTTTGCAGTGATTTCTGTCCATCTATAGCATGAGATTTGGGATAGCTGGGAATTCAGTTTTCACCTTTGTACTGTTTATTCAGGCTAATATCCTTGTGGGCTATTTAGTAAAGTTTGTATCTTGATATTTATATTTAAAAATCCCCTCCAGATATGTATCAAGACACAGACAAATCTGCTTGAAACAAAGTGTCTGATATGTTTTTTTTTTTAATACAAAACTACTAACTTTAATTTTCTCCTACCTGGTAAAAAATTCTAGAATCTATGAACTTGCAAATTTCCATTTTATGCAAAGTTTTCCTGCTGGACACAAGATGTCTCCTACTGCAGGCCCATGTTCAGTGTATGTGCACTTCACAGCTAAATGAATAAGTGTATACAAGCCTTAAGTCAGTGGTGGAAGTACAAATACTTTGTTCCTGTACTTAAGTAGTTTTTTCTTCGGTAGGCCTATCTGTACTTTACTTGAGTATTTTTAGTTTAACTTTTTACTTTAATTTCGCTACATTTCAAAGCCAAATATCGACTTTTTACGTTACATTGGTATACGTTACATTGGTATTAGTAGCCTATGCAGTACATCTGAGTGGAGCAGCACTGAAAAACAAATGTAAAACTGATAAGACGACTTGGCGCGAATCAACTTCAGCTAGCTGATGCGACACAGGTGTTCCAGCGCAGAGCTGGACCGCCCCGCCTCACTTTCCTGTCAAAGGTGAACGCGAATGTTTAAAACTTTGAGAGGATGAAGACAGAGACTAACCTAGGCACGATAAGAGAAAAAACTCAATGACAGTAAACTGCGGGAACAGCAGTAAGGAAAACATGTTCTCTCCTCTTGTCAAGTCTGATGTAGATCACACTTATGCCTAATGTGCAGCTACAGTGAGTCTCTCCGTCCTGCTAACCAGCTGAGCAGCGCAGCTCTTGTCTGTCGTGTCTTGGTTGCTTGCCAGACTGACTGAACAATGTTGTGTGAAATACAACTATTTATTACGTTTGATAAACGCAGATGGGCCACTGTGTTTATAAACTGTAGCTCGGAAAGATCACGCATTCAAACGAGAAACATCTGTCGGACCATCCATACAGGATGTGACGGCACTCCTCATACATGATTTTAAAACAAGACTGAAGTTTAGTTTCAACTCTGGAGTAATACAAAATGGGAAGCAGTGGATTCACATTGACTGTCAAAATGTTGATTAGCTGCACAGACTGGGCAATATGGATGCACATCTCAGTAAATTAGCATCACATATTTAGCCAAGTCATTTTATAAATAGGCCTGTTTTATATTTGAAAATGTATTGAAGGAAACCTGGAGGAGACCGTTTGAATGGGCCTGATGGAGCTGATAACATTAATATATAGGAAATATCTTACAGGGGCTATGCTGAAGTTTGTCAGTAGAGTAGATGCTGGATCATCACAAGAACAGACTTCAGCCAGTCAGCCAGTATAAGCACAGCTGATCCACTTCCAGCCTCAGCCAGTACCAGCACAGACCAGACGTCTTTAGCAAGTCACACAGACCCAAGTGAATGTGTTGAACACAGGCAGCCTCTGCCAGTACGAGCACAGCCAGAGATGTACAGCCAGCATCAGATACAAGCAGCTCAGACCCTGATGGAACAGCTGCTGCTCCACCAAATGACCCAGCAGATTGGCCCCCAGTCTTATCAGACTTCATGAGGACTGAGTTAGTGCGTAGAGGTCCATTCAAACCAGCACTGGGCTTTCTAGAAGAGGTTTCTATTCAGGCGTCTTAGAGGTAAGATTGTAGTAAGAGCATTGCGGTGTCAGGTGTGACTGTGCAGCAGCTCTGGTTTTGCACTGAGTCGCAGCCAGGTTGTGTCCAAGTGGCAACGTAGCTGGTAGAGTGTTCCAATATAAACATCTGAAAACTGAAGCCAACTTTGCTCTGTGTGGGACTGTGAGCTGCACTTTATGAGAAAGTTAACGTGGATTTTTGGTGAGATTGTGAATTGAGAAGAGTTTCAGTTAGTGTTGGTTTCTACCTCCCTGCCTCATCTTAACATACCCAAAGTCCCAAATGGGGTTCTTGTCTGTCAGACGGTCTGAAGGGGATACTACCACACCAGCAGAGCAATAACGCAGACTTATCCTCCCCACATATATTCACTTGTCCTCTTGCGACTCAGTTTTCCTTATTGTGATTCACTATAACTTATAATGCTGTATTCAAACCTGTCTTGAGTGAATTTAAAAAGATAGATTGTGTTTTGTAAGATCAACAATAAGATCAATTTTGATATGTTTTACTTTAAAGTATTTTTAAAACCAGGTACTTTTTAACTTTACTTGATTAGGTTTATACTGGATGACTTTTACTAGAGTAACATTTTTCATGTGGTATCTGTACTTTTACTTAAGTATAAAAATTCAGTACTTCTTCCACCACTGCCTGAAGTTTGTCCTGACAACACATTCTCACTCCCAAGTTGTCACGTCTACACTGTCATTACCCTTAGGCGTCACTTTGCTTTATGCACGCAAGTTAGCAATATGCAACATCCAGTTGGACAATTAAACACGTGGTTAACTTTGGGGAAATCTGTTTGGTTAGTTTTAGGCACCCAAAGTACTTGGTGTGTTTCTTGAGTTAAATTTTTCTATGATTAAATTACGTAGCATACGTACGTAACAATAATAGCTTACCCCCCCCCCCATCCTCCCCAGATGTAGAGGGAGTTGTCATCTGCAGCAGCCGTGTACACAACCTTTGTGCTGTCCTGTGAAGTTGCCCACCATGCTTGTGGTGCTGGGATCAGGAGGCGTGGGAAAATCAGCACTGACAATCCAATTGGGCTGTGGCTCAGGAGATAGACTGGGTTGTCCATTAATTGGAAGGTTGGTGGTATCCTTGGCAAGATACTGAACCCCAGTTCTGCCAGTGTATGAATGTGTGTGCATGTCTGTCTGAGCACTTTAGTTTCCCATTCACTCAGTGAATGAATGTGTGTGAATCGTGGATGTAGTGAAAAAGTACTTTGAGTGTTCAAAAAGACTAGAAAGGCTATACAGTTACGGAGCATCATTTATGGATATGTAGCCAACCAAACCACTTGATTTGCCGTAGCACAGGTAGCCAATATAATCTGATTATTCCTAAAGCTTTAGCAGTAACACGGGAGCAGCTCGTTGTTGAATCAGGGTAAACCTACATGCAGAGGAAGCTGTGCGCCATGCGTAAAGGGACTGTTTTATCCACCCATATTTTCTCTCTCTGTGCATCTCAATTTTTTTCTCCTGATTAAAGAACAGCTGGTAGCTGCTGATTGAAAGCCAAGATTAATTTCAACATCGACATTCTGTGTATGGACTCACAGTCGCGTGCTATAAAACAAATAGTCACCAGTGTGAAGGAAACAGGCTAATGTCGCAATGCTCTTTTCAACAACAGGATACTGTTAATATATCAGAATCAATCCAGTGATCAGACTTAGATGTTACAGTGTGGAGTCATACATTTGTTCTGTAGAGGCTAAATGGCTTTTCATATGCCGTTAATGAAAAGTTAAAGTATTTCACTTGTCGGCTTGTTAAAGGGCGACGCAGGCTGCTTTCCAACACGGCCCCAGTGCCATGGTGTGCGCTCACTGGATTTCAGTTGTAACAGTAGGAAAATAAAGCCTTAAACTGAAACTACATTTGCCTGATTTTCTAAATGTTTGCATCTATCCAGCTCATTCATATTTGTGATACGAGCCCGTCTCTTTGTACCACAAAGGAGACCTGCCGCTCTTCTGCGTAACTGCGCGTGCACAGCCTGGATGACAGCTAATTTCTATTAATAAAGCAACATGCAGATAACAGACTGGTTAAGTTATGAAGGTATAAATGGAAAATGTAGCGAAATTAAAAGTAGATTACTGGCCCAAAGAAAATACTGGAGTAGGCTAAATAGTAAAAGTAGGCTACAATTTTAAAAAAGGAACGTGAAAAGGTGCCAATGACTTATTTTACTTTATTTTACAAATTTGCATTACTTGTAACAAGTTACTACCCACCCTGCTGCAGGCGTCCTCACTGCTGTCTTCAGGTAGGTTAGGGAAGTAACAGCAGCACAAAAGTAAAGTCTGTAATATTGAGCCACTTTGCTGCATCTGCCTCAAACTCTTTATTTTTCTCCCTTAACTTTTCAGCACCACCTTTGCGTTGTGTCGCATGTTTTCTATAGACCTACATGATTTTTGTCCATTTTTCAACCGTTTACTTAAGTCTGTTGTGGAGCGTGTGATTGATTGACTAGCCACTCTTATGCTGCGTTCCAGGCAACACGGAACTAGGAAATTTCCGACCTCCAACTAGAAAAACTATCCCGGAACGCCACCTGAAGTCGGATATGTAGACTACCCAGACTTCACGAGTAGCAGCTGAATTACGCCACAACACATGTCAGCGCCCATGGAAGCACACATTGTAAATGGTAAACCATAAACTAAAAGGCAACAAAAAGTAGCCTATATTTGCATGTAGGCCTATTTAAATTAAAATAACACATACGGTCATATAGTAAAACCTGTTATGCATGTACACTGATGTAGAAATATAGGCCTATTAGGTAGCTGGCTACAGTAAAGAATCTCAGTTGTCTTCTCTGCATAAAAGTTATTGTTAAAAATGCCAAAACATTAAGAAGTGTAACATTGACTGACTTGAGGATTAACGACCTATACATAATGAACCATTATGTGTTTATTACCTTAGAATGAGCCATTTCTACATACACTGCAGGTCTTCTTACATGGACGTCATCATGAACTGGTTAATATGGTGAGTGGGTGACTAGGGAATGTGTTGCAGATGAGGAGTGGGAGTTGGCCGGATAACTGCAGGTATATTGCCACGTTCCAGACTGCTCGGAACTGAGAAATGTCTGAGTTCAAATATCCGACTTTCAACCGCAAAGTGTTCCAGGTGCGTGGTGGTCCCATGCCGAAAAAAAAAATACATGGCTGACCGTGACAAACTCTTTGTCAAGTGTACACCCAGTTGCACCCTCAGCACTGCCCTCGGTGTTGATTAGGGGTCCAAGTCCGAGTGGGTTGGGAACGTTCCCAGTACCAGTGGAGCTGGGAACCCTAATGTAATCATTCTCGTATTTATAATTTTTTTCTTCCGTGAAGCAAACTCATACTGTGGCCTAGACGGTAAGTGGTACAGACGCGAAACTCATAACGTAGGTCCAACTCTTGTCAATGACCTCAGGCGCAAAATCAAAAACCTTATATCCACGTGTTCGGGGGATCCAGCGGAATCGCGTGATATAGGACACGCCCCTCCGAAACCGCAAGTCCGACCGCCACCAAAGGACTCGTGTGGCCCGCAGGGCGGACGCACAGCTGGCGCCGAGGGGAATGGTCCCCGCTTACAACTGCTTGCAGTTGTAGTTAATTTTATGGCCGTTTTAATGAACAAGTGACAGGAGGGGATAATCCTCAAAAGTCAGTAAATTTTGTAGATAATGCTTCCTAATGTTTTGGCGTTTTTAACATTTCACTGAATAACTGGTGTGAAGAAAAGATGACTTTCAAAGATTCTTTAATGTAATCAGCTACCTAATAACATTGGCAAAACATTTCTACATCAGTTTACATGCAGAACAGGTTTTACTATATGATAGCATGAGTCATTTTAATTTAAATACATGGAAATATACTTTATGTTGCCTTTTAGTTTATGTTATATTTGTGCTTCCATGGGAGCGGCCATTGTTGTGTGATGTCATTCAGCTGCTACTAGTGAAAGGAGACCGGTTGAGACCGGTCGCAACTAGGAAATTTCCCAGTTGAAACTTCCGACTTCCAACATCAAAGCGTTTCAGTTGCATGTTGGTGCATGACGCAAAATGTAAACAATAAAGATGGCTGACCGTGAGAAAGTCATGTTTATTTGGCAAGTGTACGCACATTTAAAACAGTGCAGCCTCTGTGCATTTATAAACAAAACAGGAGGAAAAACGACGCATTTGTCACAGTGGTGTTGAGGCAGGTTGGAGGACAGAACCCAAAACGCAACATACTAAGGCAGATACTAAACTCAAAAGTGCAACACAAAGAATGGCCAACCGGCAGAGCGTGACAGTCCCCCCCCACCGACGAGCGTCTCCAGACGGTCAACAAAACAGCACAAAATCAAAAACAAGGCCCAAGCCGGCCCAGGGTGGGCGGAGGGAGGACAGGAGGAGGGCCAGACCAGGAACTCTCAGGTGGGTGGCCAGAGAGCAAGGCAAGGGGGCGACAGAGTTCGGGAGGTCGCACAAGCAGGCCAAGGGGACAAAACAGTTCTGGGGGCCGTCCCGGAGGGCGACCCAGGAGGCAGTGCAGACCAAAGGGATCACGGAGTTCAGGAGGTCGTCCCGGGGGACGACCCATCAGACCAGGAGGGCAAAACGGTTCAGGAGGCCGTCCCGGAGGACGACCCAACATACCAGAAGGGCAAAACGGTTCAGGAGGCCGTCCCGGAGGACGACCCAACATACCAGAAGGGCAAAACGGTTCAGGAGGCCGTCCCGGAGGACGACCCAACATACCAGAGGGGCAACAGGGTTCAGGAGGCCGTCCCGGAGGACGACCCAACATACCAGAGGGGCAACAGGGTTCAGGAGGCCGTCCCGGAGGACGACCCAACATACCAGAGGGGCAACAGGGTTCAGGAGGCCGTCCCGGAGGACGACCCGACAGGCCGAGCAAATCAGGGGGGCAACAAAGTTCAGGAGGCCAACCCGAGGGCCGACTGAACACGTCAGGCAGAGCAGGCAGGAGACTGAGATCAGGAGGTCGTGCTGGAGGACGACAGAGAGAACCGGTGCTCACCTGAGGCCAGGCCGGTGGCCGAAGAAGGCGAGACCTCTTCAGAAGACGGGCTGGAGACCAGTGTAGGAGTCCTGAGGCCTCAGGAGGCAGAGCTGAACTGAGGTCCGAGGACTGAGCTGCTGACCACGGGCTGATGACCACGGGCGAGACAACTGGGCTGATGACCATGGACCGGACACGAGGAGCTGGAGTCGGTCTGACCACCGACTGGACAGCTGGGCTGGGGACCATGGACCGGACACGCGGAGCTGGAACCGGCTGGGCCACCAACGGAGCAGGTGCCGGTCGGACCACCGACGAGGGAACAGGAGTCAGCTGGTGATCAGGCTGGCTGCTAGCAGCGCTAGCAGGCCGGGATCAGGCAGGTGGGCAGGCAGAAAGCTAGCAGCACTAGCTGACCTGGGATCACGCTGGTTGCAGACGGGTCGCTGCTGGTGACCTGGTCGCCTCCGATGACCACCACGGGAACCCGAAAAGATGGCCAGGCGACTTCCCTCGAAGGAGGACTCCGGGGGAAGCCTAGCCTCCAGGCTATCAGGCCATAGGCTAGCTGCCCGTGCTGCCTCTGACTCCCTGGCCTTCATGGTCAGGTAGGCCAGGAGAGTCATCGTCTCTGAGTTCTTGGTAGGTGGGGCAGGCAGGCAGGCGGACAGGCTAGGCGGAGGGCTAGCCGCACTGGTCGAGCAGGTTACAGGCGGAAGGCTAGCAGCGCTAGTGGGCCGGGAACCAGGCTGGACAGGCCGAGGGCTAGTGGGCCGGGAACCAGGCTGGACAGGCCGAGGATTAGCAGCGCTAGCATTCACCCGCTGGGGGGTTGTGGAACAGAACCTTGACACAGTCTTTCTCCACCGGGAGGAGGCAACGAGCAGGGCCATTTCTGGGTCCGTTCTCCACATATTTGACAGCAGTTCAAAAAACTGGGATTCCTCCTCCACTAGCTCCTCTTTAGGCACCCCTAATGCCTCCCAGGTGCTGGGCAGTCTAATGATGTCCGCTGGGTCCATCTTTGGTCCAGTCATTCTGTCACGATTAGTGGTGTGGAGGCAGGTTGGAGGACCCAAACGCAGGACACAGAGCGGAGCAGGTATAGTTCAACGTGGGTTTATTGATGGAAAACAAACTAAAGGCGAGCACGCTACTGACAGAATGGCTGGTTAACAGAGTCCAAAAAACAAGGTGATCCTAACAGAAACCCAAAGGTACAGGGAGACGAGACGAGACAGAGACAAGACAAGACAAGACAAGCAAGGCTGGTTACAGGCAGGCAGCGAGTACACACACGACAGACTGGGGGGTAACATGAACAATGACCAGACAAAGAGAAGACAGAAACACCAGGTATATATACACAGGGACTAACAAGCAGGGCGGGAGCAACACAGGTGACAGACATGAGACTAACGAGGCAGAGAGAGAGCAGAGGAAGACAGAGACTTGACATGACAAGCAGATCTGGGGCAGAGTGAATAAGCGACAACACAGAAACGCACACATGTTACAAAATATCAGAACACAGAACTAGAACACAGTACAGAGCTTAACGGAGAACACAAGACCAGGAGTAAACACTAAAGACATGGACTAAAGTACAAGACTAAGAACATGACATGGAATCAAAGACCAACTAAATAACAGATAATGAACTGACCAAACAATAACTCAGAGGAACTCAAAACACAACAGACTATATAGCAGATACTGTACACTAGACAGGACAGAACCCAAAACTCAACATACTAAGGCAGATACTAAACTCAAAAGTGCAACACAAAGAATGGCCAACCGGCAGAGCGTGACAGCATTAGGTAAGACACCATTGTACAGTTAATTTAACTGCACCTGGAATCTTATATTCTATTTACTAACCTAATACAAATCTGTAGCCTGCAAATTGAAAACAAAATAGATGTAAAATGAAATAAAATATGGACAAGCATTAACCTAAACAAACAGAAAGTTAAGGCTAAACATAAACCAAAATAAAATATTATTTGCCATGTATGTGTACACATACGAGGAATTTGACTCTGGATTGTAGCCTACATTTCTCACCATGTGCTTACTTATACAATAAAGAATCAGACACAGACTTCATTAGGCCTATAATGAACATATATACACACCATAAACAAAAACAATGTTGACAGATAAGACAACAGTGCAATGAGCAGAGTGCAAAGGATGCAGAAGTAAATTATTATCACTATTATTATTATATGCATGTCGAGTTATATACATGAGGTAGGTGGATATGATATCTATAGTATATACAATACAAATAGTATTAAAAGTACTGAAGTTAGCCTATCAAACATGCCTGCCCTAATATAGTGTACTTAAGAAATACAGTATATGTAAGATTTCACTAATTCAAACAACAGTAGTCAGAAATGCAATACTAGCCCAATTACTAATGCCACACACAACAATTCTCAAGACCGGCACTGAATGGCAGATACTCTATCATATGGATGAGCAGACATTGTTCAGGCAACTTCGGATCACCCATTCTCAGTGTGATTATCTCACAGATGTACTGAGACAGCAGGGTCTCGAGCCACAACAGGCTGCAAGTCCTCCAGATGTTCCTCTCAAGCAAAAGGTTGTACTCTTCCTGTGGTATATGGCCAACCAAAATAGCTTTAGAGAAATATTAGACAAATTCAATTTTTCAGTCATCAGCACACAGATGTATTGTGGAAGTGATTACAACCCTTTCATCAGTTGGTTTACTATTTGTGAGAAGAACTATACTTCTGCAGCCTTCAGCCTAATGTGTGGTATAGAAGGAGTTATTGGTGTCATTGATGGATGCCACTTCAGGATAAAACGGCCACACATCAGAGGAGGGGACTACATGAATAGAAAAAACTATTACTCCATAGTGCTTCAGGGGATTGTGGATGAAAGAGGAAGATTCCATGACATCTTTGTGGGAGCACCAGGAAAGGTCCATGACGCAAGGATCTGGAGAAAATCCAAGTTCTTTGAAAATTGGACTGAAAAAATGGGTCGGTTTATGCTCCTCGGAGATAGTGCCTATTGGCCATGCCTACCCTTTCATCATTACTCCAAAGCGCGACAGTGGTGCTCTTACCATGCAGGACCAACTGTACAACTCAACAATAAGCTGTGGACGGGTGGTGGTAGAGCAGGCATTCGGAAGACTAAAATGTAAGTGGAGGAGGGTGAGGGATCTCCAGAACACTAGACTTGATGTGGTCATCATGCTCATCATGTCTGCATGTATCAGAATCAGAATCAGTTTTATTACCAGGTATATGTACACATACGAGGAATTTGACTCAGGATTGTACATTGCTCACGATGTGCTTACTTATACAATAATAAAATAATAATAATAAAAATAAAATCAGACACAAACTACAGAGTAGACAATACTAATATACACGCTATAAACAAAACAATATAGACATATTGACAAATAGTGCAGTAATCAGAGTGCAAAGGATGCAAGAGTAAACTATTCTCATTATGTACATGTTGAAGGTGGATATGAAATACAGGTACACATACACATACATGCATACATGTACACATGTACACAGTGTATGCTGCATAATATGTACACAGGACCCAAAGACATCTGCGAAGAGCATCCGGGGGGTTGCCCACGCCAGGAAGATGCAAACTGCTAATTACATCTAGCCAGAAATGGATGGAAACTTTGAAGAGGTTCATACTCTATGGTGTGCCATTAGTAATGCACATAGCTGACTGAAATTTATTGTACATTTGTTATATTAGCTGAATATTTCAAAGTAGCCGATGCATTGTGAACCTGACAGGGCCAATGAAATAAATCTGCAACAAAGTGTGTGAAAATGAAAATCTTTGCAAATTACAACACATAAAGTCTCAAGTAGGGCACACTGATTTGGCCAAATGAAAGTCAGACACAAACTTCAAGAAAATATCTCTGTAACACTATCTTCCCAGGGGTGAGCCGTGTTAGGTGAAGTGTATTGGGGGAAGAAGGATAGACAGGCAACAGGACACCCAGTGATGGTGGAGGCAGAACAAACTCTCCCGGTTTATTGGCTTGTTAAACACAAAACAGAAACTCAATCAGTTTCTAAGACACTTCTTGACTCATGAATCAATTACAAAAATAATATAAACTTCAGCTGCCGTTTTCCAGAGCTATTATAATTTAAACAGCCACAACAAAGCTTTACCCTGTTTAGCAATGCTCAGTAAAGTTAGCTCATCCATACCACACAATTAACTATTAGCATGGACTTTGTGACAACATTAGACTTACAGAACGGGTCCTATCAGTTACCTAATCACATTGGGAACGAGGGTGCTGTTTCTAGTGGTATGGTGCTCGTCAGCCCTCACCTTCTGAAACACAAAACAGAAACTAACCCACGGTGGCTGCGGAGGGTCAATAAGACTCAAGACGATGGCAAAGCAAACAACAGAAACATATAAGATAACACGAGCGCCCTCTGCTGGCGAACATAACTCACTCTCTTAATCTCCATAGAGCACAAATGCAGATCCAGTTAAGCACACTCTGTAAACTTAGAAAAAAAACAAGTAAACGCTGTAAGCAATTCTGTCTTATAATGTAACACATTTATATACTATATTGTTATGTGCCTATTGCTGGGCTGGGTCATATTAGGTCCCGTGTCCACCAAAGCGTTTTGTCTTATAATGTAACACATTTATATACTATATTGTTATGTGCCTATTGCTGGGCTGGGTCATATTAGGTCCCGTGTCCACCAAAGCGTTTTTTGCCAGCTGAAAACGCCAGCTGCTGTTTTGAAAACGCCCAGCAGGGAGCGCTAGTGGGCGTTTTTGAGGCGCAGCGTTTTTTTCCGACTGCTTTGGTTGCTATGGTACATTTGTTGCAAGTACTTCTACCTAACTTTACTGGATGTAAAAATGTCAACACAGAGTAGAGTACTTGTTCTGGCTCTTGCTCTGTATAAAGAGAAGGCTGCAGCAGGTAGAGAGAGAGGACGGACTGGCCGTATGTGGGTTCATGATTTTGTGGGCGAGGAAACATCTCGGCGAGTACTCGTTCAGTCCAAGAGGACGAAGCTCGGTTTCAGGATAGTAACCGTTGCTACGGTGTGGTATTTGTCCCGCCCCTCCTCTAATGTGATTGGACAGTTGAGTAAAAAGTGTCAGTGACGAGCGTAGCGTTTTTCACAAAGTTGAACATTTGTAAACTCTCAGCGACCGGAAAAAAACGCTCAGCGCGTCGTCACGCTGCACAGCGCTCCCATTGCAATGAATTGAAAAAAAGACGCTGGTGTCAGAAAAAAACGCTTTGGTGGACAGGGCCTCAAAAAGACATAAATAACTGGATGGAAAGTAACCTCCTCAAACTGAACAAAAACAAAACAGAAGTCATGGTGTTTGCCCCACAGTCACTTTTCAAAAAGGTTGGTAACATCACACTGGAAGTGGATGGCTGCTCGATCTCCCCTCCCCTCAAGTATGCAACCTGGGCGTCATCATGGACTCCACCCTCTCCTTCCAACAGCACATCAAAAACACTAGGCTACCAAAACTGCCTCCAGACTCCGACGGTGCCTCTCCAACTCTGTACCTGAGAGCCTCATCCACTCCTTCATCACCTCCCAACTTGACTACTGTATCCTGTTTGGTCTGCCCAGCAACGCTACTGACAGACTCCAGCATGTCCAGAACTCTGCAGCTAGTATGCTCACCCACACAAAACTTGGACTGCACATCACTCCCTTTCTGAAGAAGCTTCACTGGCTGGCAGTTAAGTCCCGGGTCAAATATAAAATCCTCCTCCTGACGTACAAATCCCTGCGTTCCTCTGACAAGGACCTGTTCGCTGTCCCTAATTCCAGGCTCCGGACATTTGGTGACAGAGCCATCTGTGTCGGTGCACCATCACTCTGGAACAAGCTCCCTCTTGGCATCCGCTCTCCGTCCTCTCTAATAACTTTAAAAACCAGCTTAAAACACACCTCTTCACTGAGGCCTATGGGCTTTAATATCCCCTGGCCTCACACCTTTTACCTCTTTAAAACAAAACCACACTTGGCACTAGAGCATAACAATGTGCAAACATAAGTCATCATTTCAGCCTGTTCACCTCACGACTTGCTTAGATAGCCTTTCATTAGTGTCTCAAAGGAGAGTGAAGCTCTCATTTGACTTAAAAATTCATCAGGTCTTCTTTGGCTTGCGTCCTCTGACTCACAAAGGATTTCCACAGGTGTGCTTGCCTGTGGTCTCAACCTCTGTCTGTGCCCCATGTGCTACACTGTGGAAATGAGCTGGATTGGCTGGGTGTAGGTAGCTGTGTCCTCTCACCAAGCAAATCAGGCCTGTGAATGTCAATCCCCTGAGACGTTCCCACAATTGGGAAATCTACATCATGATGTAAAAGAGCTTCTATTTCATTGAAGAACTTAAAGCGTATACTTCCTCTCTCTGTACTATTATTGTTATCTTTGACTTTTTTTGTAGCCATCCACAAGTGTTTGCCACTTTTTACAAACTATTATTCTCTATTCGGATCAAACACCTGCCCAAATTGGTCAAACAGCTTACTGGCCATATCCTTCCACAGTTGTTTCTTGGATCCTTTGCCTGTTTTGATCCTAGAGTTCAGCGAGGCTTCGTGGAAGTTCACTGCTGTCTGACTTTAAGTGTTGCCTCAGTAATTCTATTAGAAAAAGGGTTTGCTCTCTTGTGAAGACATCATTTGCTTCCAGTGGCACACAGCTTGAGTAGCTAGCACTAAAAGACTACAGACTCCCCTCCATATTCTCGCTTTCCTGTCTCTGCTCCTGGTTGCTGTTGTCTGTGAATCAATGAAGAATAACAGGTGATGAGCTGTTAATGTCATTACCTTTCTACTATGACTGACAAGATTACACTGACAATAATGATGACTGGTCCAATATTTGCGTTATTATAACACTTAATATTTAATTTAGAACATTCTTCACTCAACTAACTACATTTCTTATTTATAGTTGTTGTTGAAACAATGTAATTGGAATATAACTTTGCTATGTAAGATTAAAGTAATAACATGAACCACACCTGATTTGTGGACCATAATTTGCCTTATACATCCAGTCCAACCATGCTTTGTTTTTAACTTAACCATAACCTAATATTTTCACATTGTTTGTCATTTTTACCATTTTCCTGAATAAAGATGACTTTCACAGATTGTTAACTATAACTAGCTATCTACACACATTGGACATATTTCTACATCCATTTACATGCAGAACAAGTTCTACTGTGTGATAGTATGTATTTCTTTGAATTTAAATACATGCAAATATACTTTATGTTGCCTTTTAGTTTATGTTTACTGTTTACAATATGTTCTTCCCTGGGAGCTGCCATAGTTGCGTGACGTCATTCCAGCACTTCTCATGAAGTCGGGGTACATATTAGTTCACAAGCAGGAAATCTGACTTCAAGAGGCGTTCCATGGTACTTTTTCTGGTTGGAGGTCAGAAATTTCCCAGTTCCGAGTTGCCTGAAACACAGCATAGGCGAACAATTTTTTGATCCGAGTTCACAAGTAGGAAATCTGACTTGCAGGATAGTTTTTCTAGTTGGAGGTCGGAAATTTCCGAGTTCTGATTTGCCTGTAACGCAGCATTCTTACAGGTGTCTAGTTGGGTGTGGTCAGCTTAAAGGAAAAGGAGAGACAGAGGAACAAACTATGCAATGTAAATGTGCGTATGCACAGTTTTCTAAATTAAATTGCACGCAGACTTTTAGTAAAAATCCCATGCACTGTTCATCTACCACCCACAATTTACTTTTCTGTACCTCAGACCATATTCCCTATTCCTAAACCTAAATTAAAGATTTTATTCCGTATTAGGAATAGAAGGTGTATGGCATGCCTATTCTCCTGGACGATGCATGTGGTGAAGTTGATGTGGGGGGCTTTTGGAGGCTGAATCCATCACTCAAGAAAATTCTTTTCTTGCTGCTTACCCAGGGAGAACATCACATGTGATGTAGATGAGATGCTGTGGCCAAACCAAACAAGACCTAATTTATTTTTTCTTACATTTTGCATGCCAATTATTTAATTTTTAATTTTATGTTACTGTATTGCATGTGTGTGTTAATCTATATATATTTGGGTAGATACATTTCATACGTTATCACAGAGCAGTGTAACTGAAAATGCAAAAGGCATAAACTTACTGATATTCATAGTAGTAAATAGGCAGCTTTGTGCACATCACTGGGTTGTTTTTTGGTAGATTTATATGCCTTTGTGTCATAGGGGGAAAAAAACTATTACAAAAGAGGTAAAGGTTTTGAATGCTACGTTTTTTTATTAGAAATTGTAGAAATAAAGGATTTGCATTTTGTGCTTGAGGTTTGGTGTTCAGAGTTTTAAACAAAAATTGCCAAAGATTCAGAAATCGTGTGTAAACAATTGTATAAAAAAACTGCAGCTAATCAGGTTAATGTTTGCATGTGCACGTCGCGACTGATCTGATCTTCATGGCAACAGTCTTGAGGGAGTAGTTCCAGCCCTTCCACGTATGCCAAATGACGTGGACGTTTTCAAATCCAATGGCACCATGAGGTGCGTACATGCCGTTGGGGTTGGCCATGTGGCAGGCATTGTACCAGAATGCACCTAGATAATGCTGAGCACAGTTTTTATCCCACTGGTCCTGGTCTTTGTCAAACGTGGTGAACTTCATGTTGTTGTTATTTGTCAAACTGTCCCCTACAAATGAGAATAAAAACAATGTTAGCCGAGTTTATAGTTGGTTTTTGAAACTCAGAAACACTTACTGATTTAAGCAACCTTTTTGGTGTGATAGGTATCTGAATGTACTCTTAAGTAGGATACTGTACATTAGTGTGCTTTAAATGGGGGATCCAGTCTGTTAAGTGTGATGAAAGCAGGTAGCATTATGAACAGGATTTATATTTGATTTCAGCCTTCTCTTGTGGAAGTTTATTGTATAGACAGTGGCTGTATTTTCACAATGTTGGTTTGTTTTACTTAAATAGTCAAAGGGAAGGATTCAAAGAATCTATGAATAATGTGGATGAGGGTCTGGCTTTTTTTAACTAAATGAAATGTAAGATTCATACCCCCCTCTTACACCAATCATTGTTCTACAGTCCCATACTGACTGAACTCTGGCTTACCTTTACAGACTATAAATCCCAAAGATAGACAACATTTATCCAAATAAATGGGCTACACAGACATTCTGTTTTAAAAATGAACCAATTATTTGAAAAACTTTTTTCCCACTGAACGAGCATTAATGTTTCATTTTTCATTAATCTGACAACTGTTTTATTTGTCTCTGGAGAGCCACATTTTCACTGGCATCGCAAAAATTAATGTGAGCTGTCATGACATTTTCTAGCCTGTTAGTCCACAGTATTACATCCAACCTTGTACGGACACAGCAAAATGATTTAAGGATCTATTTTTGTAACCCCACCCCCGCCCCTCAAAAAAGAAAGAAAAGAAACCAAAAGCGATAACAAAAATCTTTTCTTTAAAAAAAATTAACATTCATCCACAAGCCTTGACATTCAAACCTAAACACAGTGATCCTCACCTGCCGCTCCTTCAGTGAAACTTCCCAGGTGAAGCTGATATCCAGCGTTCTCAGAATCAATTGAGAAGGAGGTGTATTGGGCAGACGCCTTCCCTCCCTCCCAGTCCTCCATGTCAACCCGGAGCTCATTTTCCTTCCTCATTGACAGCAGGAAGATGTTTTCCAGGCCTGAAAAGGCACACAAAGATCTGTTCCATTTCACTTCCTGCGCCAGTGCCCTAAATACATTTACTGCACTTAACCTCTTTTCTCCTCAGACCCTCACCTAGTCTAAAATCACATTATACAATACACAATATACTTGTCTCACCTCAGCAAATTAAGATAGAGGAGAAGAAAAGAAAGCAGCACAACCCCCATGTTTATAATGTATTGATCTCCCTCAAGATCTCACCAAGCCAATATTCTCCAGCCACATTCCCAAATCCAATTTTATAGTGGCTCCAGGGCCTGTAGAAGTTTTCAGTCCCATCGATCCTCCTCTGAAAGACCTGAGAGGGAGAATTGTAAGAAGAGGGAGAACTTAAAAATGAACTAACATGTAATACTATCTAATGTTTTTCAGTAAATGTAACTATTTTCAAACATGGACATTTCAAGCTGCAATAATTTATTATGGGCCACTTGGAGGCAGCAGAACAAGCTGGAAGCTTCTGAGATATTGTCACCTTACAAAGCTGTTTGCAAACGGTTGCATTTCTACACATCCAGCAAACATTAACATTACTAAATATGGAGCTTTACTTAGCTCAGCATAAAGACTGGAAGTAGGGGGAAACAGCTAGCCTGGCTCTGTTTAAAGTTAAAACAAGATATATGATGCAAGATATACTTGCAGAGCCTTTGAGACTACAAGTAAAGTCTCAATTCCTCATTCTTATAACTCAAGTCTAACTTGATTCCAAGTGTAAAACAAAGTCTGCTTTTCAACAAAACCCTGGCTTCAACCTTTTTTTTTTTTAACTTTAAGGTCACCTGAATTGACAGATCTGTCCTGTCATGTGTTTCTACAAGCTGGTTTAATGAGATCTGAATAAGTCGCACAGTGTGATGTCTGTTTATGTTTATGATTATAAAATCTAATCAAAATATGAGGTTTACTTACAGTCCATCTGCCTCCGTCAGTGTCCATGTCACAGTAGACATGCAGGGGCTTGGTGGGACCTCCTGGGTAGATGGGGTACACCCCACTGGAGCTGGTGTTGTCATGGCGGTGGATGTCATCACAGTCAATGGGCAGGTAATACTTGGAGTCAGAGTGCCCGGAGGCCACAAGAAGCAGCAGAGCTAGGAGTACTGTTACCTGTATGTGAAAGGAAAGAGATTAATAATACCTACAACACCTTTCACAGTGATTACCAGTGATAAATTTGCTTTATAATGACAGAGTGAAAGAGATTATTCATGTAATATTTTAGTTATCAGTGCTGGATTAAAAAAATTGGTTTGGATTAAATTAGGGTAGCGTTATAGTTCAATTTAATATTCAAATGGTTTAGACCAGCTATTGCAAACTTTAACTCCTGCATATAGACTTCAATCTATAAATAATACAAACATTTGACAGTTCATTAAAAAAAACAACACATACATTTGCTTTACTGAATAAGGCTAGTAGATGTTACGATACAGCCAACATGGATTTGTGAGATCTGTTTTCATTTAGCTACATTTCTATTTCCGATTCTGTTTGCTGTAGTTCCAGTTTTCTAAATGTTAGCTTTTTACAGCTGCTCCCAAAGACAGTACTGCTTCTACTACTATTACCTACTGAGGCTAATCATTAATAATATAATTGTCAGCACATGATAAAAATAAGTGATCATCAGTTCCATTAATTGTTCACAGTTTTCGCACAGATCACTTCAATTCAAAATATTACAGATTGTGAAACTAACACTTTCAAGAAAGTAGAAGCAGCAGTATTTGTCACTATGAAATAAAATAATTTGGTTTAAATGAGCTTTTACCTGCATCATCATCACGGAGAGGAGCGTTCTCAGCTGAGCTGGACTCTGTCAGTCACTGTGTTGAAATAAATCTTGGTGGCACTTTTAAACTGTGAAAGCGTGTCACATGGGCAAGCTGTGCTTACACAGACCCACTTTGTCACAAAATGGATCATTTATGTTCATCAGTTATTCTACAAATACACAAATATAGCCATTATGTTTTAATGCAGATTCTCTTTATTTAGAGTAAGTGTCTTTAAATGTGACAATATAAGCACAAAGAAGAAAGAAAAAGAAAGTATCTGAATGTATTCAGTATTATATTCCTGTCACTGTGGAGAAGGTGATAAAACTTGATAATACATTTTAATGTAATGTAATGTAAAAGGAATAAAAGGAATATAATCAGAAAAAAAACCCTGTATAAAGTTGTTTGGTGGGTTGCACTGGTCGAATTTGTATTGATGACCTTTGTGTGTGAGTATTCCTTATCTAGTTACTCATTAAACCTAATTAGATCCTCATTTTAGCAACATTTCAAAGTAAAACAAAATAAATATTTTAGAAGCATCCACCCAATGTACTGCAGAGTCTTTAAACAATTACAATTACACACAGCAAAAATAGGTTACTTATAACAAGTGCAAAAGTGTCCACCCGGCGTTGTCTGCACAGAATACCAAACACAAAACCAAAATCAGGTAGCCATGAACGGACATCACAGACATCAGACTGTTGACATTACAGACAGAACCTTCCATTAGAATTGGGCAAGTGCCATTGCCTACCAATTAATTGACCTGGATGCTAGAGACAGGCCTTCAGTTAGGCAAGGCAGACAAACCCCAGCGTGTCACCAACATTGTTTTAAATACTGGGGTCTCAAAGGGCTGTGTCTTGTCACCCATCTTCTTCTCCATACACAAAAAACATCACCTGCAATAGTAATGGATTGACACTTAAGATGACATGGCCTTGGTGGCCTGCTTGACAGACGAGTGCTCCCTCTCCACATAAAGGCCATGGTCTTCTGGTTCCAGGAGAGCTCCCTGGTACAACTACTTCACAGAGAAAAGCAAGAAAAAACAATACTCATCAAACATGCAACCAAAATCACCAGAACCACTCATGTCCAACTGTCAGACCTTTATAGTCACGCAGTAAAAAGAAAGGCAAACTCCATCACTAAGTACCCTTCACACCCCCTTCACCACTCCTTTCAGCTACTCCTATCAGGCCTCCGCTTTAGAGCCCCTCTGGCCAAAAACTCACAAAAACTCTTCAATTCCCAATGCAATATCCATTTTAAACAAACCCAAATAGCTGTCATAATCCTGGTCTGAGTCTGTCTGTTGGTTTTGAGTTTGTGTTCTTGATACTTGTTTTGGTCTGTTTTTTATCATGTTTGGATTTTGCCAGTGTTATTCAGTTACTTAGTCCGCTTGATCTGTTCTGTGTTTTGAGCTCCAGTTCCTGTTTGTCTCTTGTCTTGTGTTTGGTTGCTGACGTCTAGTGTTCAGTCTCCCTGTTTGCTGTTCTCTGTAGTTTAGACTTATCTTATAGTTCGAGCCCTCGAGCCCTCCAGGAAATGAGAGCTGAAATTCTGAACTCTTGTCTCATACTCATCTTTTGATCTTAAACCCAAATGTCTTCAGTGAACAACAAAAACAAAGGAATTTGCCTTACTGTTCCAATACTTTTGGAGGGGACTGTATATACTTTCTGTTGGATTTTTTGATTTGCCTGAACTCAGCCACTCTTTGTAAGTGTGCTTGCTTTAAGTTAATAAGTTAACAAACCCGTGACGCTGACACTGCTTGATGCCGGCAAGATATGATAGACTTTATTGATCACGAGGCTTACAAGTGAATATACTCAGTGTGGGATCAATAAAGTCTATCGCATCTTGCTGGCATATAGATAAATCGCTATCTTGCTTGAGTTTGAGAGTTTGACAAACATTTTGAACATTGTTAGAAATAGTCAATTGCATGTAAATAATACTGCTTACTTAAGAAAAGAGATGAAACTGTATGAAGATTTCATATCATGATTATGGTGACCTTAATTATCAAAATGAATAGTATTATCACGGTATTGAGGGGACTGAGCAATAGCTAGTGGTTCGATGTTCTCCAGCCCTCATCTATGCTCACAAGTTTTGGGTAGTGACTGAAAGAATGACATCACAGATGTGGCTTCATTTAGTTGCAGAATGGCATGTCTCTGACATCTGGAAAAGCTTGAAGTCAAACCGCAGGGGAGACCACTGCAGATCTGGGGGATTTTACTGCCATCAAGCCTGAGGGATCATGACAAGAGAGGACATGGCTAGAAAGGTGTCTGGGCTACCTCCAGACCCGAACTAGGATAAACAGAAAGCAGAAAAGTGATTGATAGAAAAGAATGTGCCAACACCATCACAAATATGAGATAACCAAAGTCACGAGTATGTATCTTCTAGGGACAAATTGCATGGCATGCAATGGCAATTCGTCTAATAGTTGCTGAGATATTTAAGTCTGCACTAAAGTGGTGGACCGACTCATAGACTAACATTGCCATCCCTTGAGAGACTTGAACTATGAAGTATTTTCAGTGGTAATTGTGGCCTGTTCACCAGAGCTATAGACAGGAAGATAAAATGGCGTCTCGTGAGCATGTGTTTGCTTTTTCTTATTATTTAAAGTGATGCTGCATAAATGAAACCATCAAAACCACATCCGGGTTAGTCTGCAGTTGTTTTCTTGCTGTCAAAGCAGTGTAGAAGGAAGCAGTAAAGTGAACAGAATTTTGGACATCCACACTGACAGGTGCAGACAGGTAAATGTGTCATTTTACTTTAACTGATGTTTAGGCTGAAATTTTAATGTCAACATGACATTTTTACATCTAAAAACCATATCCAGCCAGCTGACGATTGAATTAAGATATATGACACAAAGTTGATGGTAATATAACGACAATATTTTAGAACAATAATTTACGTTGATTTTCATATATGAATCTTTTGGTCATGGTCACAGTCTTGTCTTCATGGGCTAACTCTCTAGCAACCTGTTGTGTTTTGCAAGGATTTAGACTGCTGTTTGGCAAAGCATTTTTGCTACAGAGGGTATGTTTGTGTATGTGCTATAATTTGGTTTCACTTCTGCTAGATCAACCAGAAAAATGAGTGACCGAGAAGAAATGACCTTCAACCAGTCCTCAGATACAAACCACACTGAAGTCGGCGGTTTAGCTCTCTGTGATGAGGTCGACACCTCCGCCTACCTTTTCTTGATGATAGTCTATAGTCTGGTGTTTCTGGTAAGGTCATGTTTTTCTTCAGGACATGTCGGTTCAGATGTTTTATGCCTTTTTATGAGAGAAAACCATTTTAGGATGAGTAAGTGATTTCTTGATTACGCTAACTGATATCCCTGGTTTCTATTAATGTATTTTGATGCACAAATTTTGTATAGCATTAGAAAAGGTTGATGGAAACAGCAAAATTCAACGTGGTGGTGAGGTTGAGATGGCATCAAGATATATATTGAATAATGTAATTATTATTCTTATTATTATTTTCTTAATAATTAATAATAGATATTAACTTAAAGATATGTCCACCTCGGGGCACCACTTTTGAAACAAGAGAAAGTGATAGCCAATTACCCCTAATTCAGTCTCATTAGGAATTTTGGTTAATAATCAAATTAATAACTATAGCAAAATGACTTTTAATAGATAGTGGGTTGAAGGATTTAGAGTTCTATGAAGCAGGGGTTGACAATGTATTCATCAAAAAAACAACCAGCATTTTATAAGCAGCAAAACACACAAGATGAAAGTAACTAATGCTCTAAGCTGAGACAAGGAGAAGACAAAGAGATGTGTGCGTGCGTGTGTGTGTGTGTGTGTGTGTGTGTGTGTGTGTGGTTGGGGGATGCATGTGGGCACATGTGGTCACAGAACACAGGTGCAGGGGAAAACTGCATATATATCGTGTAGCATCCACTGCAAGGAAACCTCGCTCTCTTGGGTCAAAACCTCCAGGTGCCCTTAGCGCATTATGACTCAGATACTACTTAGGAATGAAGGGAGACCCCTGATAGCAAGCTAGTTTTAATACTAGGTACTGGCCTGACTATCTGTATTACATTTCCAGGCTCAAAAGTTCTCTGGTCAACCCCTTTCATCCTCACACTGGCAGGTTTCAGAGAGTGGGGCACTGAAAACATAATCTGGAATGAGTTCCTTCAAAAGCCAGTTTGCTATTTATCTGTAATGAGGTATGTAGGTGTAGGCAGTGTGGATGTAAGGCAAAAAAAATAAAATAACTTACCAGTGCTGAAGGTGGGGGAAGAAAATGATGACAAAAAGAAAAGAAACTCCTTTTATTTTCACTCTGGTGTCCACCCAAAGAGAAACTTGTTTATTTTCAATAAAATGCAAGTCTCACAAGACCCTATCTAAATGCTATACGGAGCTATAGTGATATACAGAAGCCTCAAAGTTCCGTTTTTTTCTCTCTTTTTTTTGGAGCTCTAGGGTCAGCAACTTAAAAAAATGTATCTCACCTCATATCCTTCGCTCTATTCACAAATTAATTAATTAATTAAGTCCAATAATAAAACATATCATGTAGATCTCAGCAAACTATGATTGTGTAATCTTTTCTAATTTCCAGTGCATATAGCCGAGATATAGGTCTCAATTTAAGACAATATGATAATTTCCCCTCTTAATTATTTGAAATGATTCACATAAATTAAATCACATACAAAATGCAGAAAAGACATCAAACACGGGTTGTCACCATTTTTTACTTTCCTGATTAAAATTATTCTCTTGATGTCATCAGGGAATGCATATAGAAGACTTCCTTACAGAAGACAAATTTTAAAGTTTTGTAAAAATTTATATTTGCTTAAGAAATAAAACTCCTGATCTTCTTTTCACGCCTCCCCTCATGTGCGCAAGATACACACATCTGCAACAACTAGTGTCTTATTTTGAGACTTCAGCATGCACTGATGCTGAGCATGTCAGACCATACACAGACAAAGGTCTCTATAAGTGAAAGGTCACTAAAGACAAAGAGGAGGTCAGGTACAAGAGATGAAGAAATTTAGGATTTATGAAAGAAATAAAAACAGTATTACAAATAAAACATCTTTCTTACTTAAAATTTGAGCTTAAGCAGTTAATGATTATTACTCTTAAAGAAAAGACAAATCATTGTAATATATGACTTGAAGGCCCCCCAAGAACCAGAACCACTCGCTTCCAGTGTCCTTTTCTTCACTTTTATCTCATTCTCACAACAATGGTTATTGCCAAGTTAAAAGGACTTAGTTAGCATTGCCATTACCAATCTAGCAGTGGCTAAGAACTGTTGTTACATAATCTCACATTAACAATGATCATAACAATTAAACTTAAATGAAAAACACATCAATGTGAATTTACAAAAGCTTAACAGTCTCGTGCGTAGCCAAGTTAACTTTGCTGTTAAGCTATGTGAAGCTGTGCAATGCCCAGTATGTTGCCAGTTCATAAACGAAGAAAGTTGCTTGATGTTGCTAGATGTTGGCAGGTCAGTTGTGGATGGAGCCAGGCAGTGATGAATGGTTTAGTTGCAGTCTTTTGATGTGTCGTGATACAGATGAGAGTCTGTTCTCCTCAAAGTTAACTGAACAGGGTTCAGGTATCAGTTAAGATCTTAAGAGTTCTGCTTGGTGTCTGGTCTGAGCAGGCCAAGCCAGGAGGACGCTGTGCCGTTGAGATGGACCTTTGTCCACCAAAGAGGAGCAGAGCCAAATTAGAGAGGAACTGAGAGGGTATATGTTTATACCCTGACATGGATGGAATCCTATTTGAATAATAGAAAACAAAACAAACAAACATCATTACAATAGCATTACTATGTCTACAATAACCAGTGTTTCTCAGTTACTTGTAAGGTTAGTGAGAACAGGAAGGTTGATGGCTTATGACCATGTTCTGAACTGTGGTCAGAAATGCTGTGGTCATCCTCTAGAGTCTATTGGCTGGTTATAATGCTGGCCCAGAATTTCTGAGTATGGATTTCTACAGCTTCTACTGTGAGAATTGCTATCTCAACTCAGTCGGTGGACATGGTGAGAATGGTCACCATGCTGTCTTTTGTCACCCCCTTTTGAGCTCTTGCGAGGGTGATGTTTTAAGGCAGTAGATCTGGGTGATGCTACTGTGTTTGAGGTGGCAGGCTCAGTGTTTTTCCCCACCGCTCTGAAAGCAAAGAGAGTCTCCCACACCAACTGTGTCAACTTCCTTCTCCTGCATCAAGGGGTTACCTTGATGTGTCCTAAGTACAACAGCAGGGCATAAGCGTGGGTGAAGGTTCTTTAAGAACAAGGACTTGCAGATGGGGATTTCTTCTAAATCTGGTGCATTCTTGACTTGGACTTTCACTTGAACTACACATGCCTCAAACATCCAAATAATCTCTGGGATGCTCATGTCGAGAATGTTTAATTGGGAAGTCTGCAACCATTGCTGTGATCTCGTCAGCAGCAGAAATGTGTGTGAATCAGAGTATCCAGAATCACATTGGCCGAATGACTGGTGGAGACAGACATTATGATCTAAGTCTGAACAATTCCTCCTTGAGTGAGGAAAGTTCTGACTCTGCTGAGTGCAGGTCAGCTAAATAGCGCATGGCAGTCTGCGCTTCCTGGAGGAGACAAAGATTTTGTGCTCCAAAGGATTCTATCTACTTTGCTAGGGCTGGTTCGCTCTGATAGGCAAGTCTGGTCTGCCTGTGAAGTTCAGAAGCAAGCACGTTAACATTGGGACTTTGGATGCGGTTTGTGCATCCCACATGTCACTGAGTAGTGAGTCTACACAGAAATAAACTGCTCTACACAGGGGTTGTCCATTGTAGTCTGGAATGGAGGGTAGCACGTATAGTTCAATGATGCAATGTGGTTAATTCAGATTCAGATTCATTCTTTATTGCCCTCAGTGGAGGAAATTTGATTTTGCAGTCTGAACAAAGAGCACCTTCAACATGAATGCTACACACAAACTACAAATAGTACACATATACAGACAGTGTACACATATCTACACATAACACAGGAGTGACATCTTTAACTTGTCTGTAAGTTTAACGCTCTTATAGTGCAGGGTACAAAACTTTTCCCAAAGCGTTCCTTTTAGAGCAGCTGTCTGTATCTATGGCCAGATGGGGGAAGGGTGAAGCATGAGTTGAGAGGGTAGCTGGGATTTTGTACTATGGTAGTTGCTTTATGAGCAGTGGCAGTATTAATGAGGGCTGGCAGGTTGGGAGTGGGAAAACCTATCATTATTTGGTCAGAGAGAGCATGGTGAAGTAGCAGGTAGAACAGTACAATGGGATGGGTTCAATGATACTACAGTACAGGAGAAGCAGAAGGTGTGGTTTGACTGAGACTGTCCTGAATTTGCGTATGACAAAAAGTCTTTGTTGACAGCGTCTGTGGATGTCTATGATGTGGTGATCAAAACTCAGTTTATTGTGCATAGTGATGCCGAGGTACCTGAAGATGTCAATAATTTCTACTGGCTCGCTGTTTATGGAGAAGGGGCAGTGAGGGGTGGAGAGTTTACGACGCGTGTTCCTTTGTCTTGGTGACATTGAGGAGGAGGTGACTGTCCTTACACCATTGGGTGAAGTGGGCAATGGATTAGTGATATGCTGTAACTGATTCTGTGTCAGTGAGGAGGGTGAGTATGGCTGTGGCATCAGTATTTGAAGTATGGAAGAGGGGCTAAGGCAGTCGTTGGTGTACAGAGGCGTAGAGAAAGGGGCTGAGGACGCAGCCTGGGGGGGCTCCGGTATCCGGACAGTAGTGGTGGTGGATGTGGTTCTTCCCACCCTAACTGCATATGTCACTGAGGAAATTATGGATCCAGTGAATGAGGAGAGGTGGCACATGGACGTGGTGGAGTTTGGTTGGCTATGGTGTTGTGTTGGCAGACACTTGGAAGTGTAGCTTGGACAGTACACTAGCCTAACCTAAGAATGTGGGGCTACCTAGAGATAGCTACAGCACAATCTAGTGGCCCTAGGGGGAAAACACATTGGTTTAAAGTAAACACGGGTTTATAACAGAAAGTTTGCTTACCAAATTTTTAATATGCATTAACTGAGATGCAGGGCAGTAACAGTTAAAAGATGCTCTCTCAAGTTAACTCAAGCTGGAACTTCTGGCAGTAACAGCTAAGTGTATAACTTTAGTTTCACAGGGCTGGTAGGACCCTGTGTCCTTTGTTCAAATCTCCATCCTCACCCTGTTTTCTCTCCAGATGGGTTTCCTCCTCAACGGCTTCATCATGAAGTTTTACTTCTGCATGCTCAGCAGAAGGCATCCAGCAGCATTATGGTCTACCTGAAGAACTTGGCAGCTGCTGACTTCCTTCTCTGCCTCTGTCTCCCCATCCGCATCAACAAATTTGCCAGCATCTCCATCACCATCAGACTGGTCTACTGCAACATTGGTGCCTTTGCCCTCTTCCTCAACATGTACGCCAGCATCGTGTTCATGGGCTGCATTGCTGCTAATAGGTATGCAAGGACCGGGCAGCAATGTGGGTAAATAGAGTGGCCTGTCATTGACTTCCCCTTGAAGTTTGAAGTTGGCAGATCTCATGTTGCACTAAACTAATAGTTCACAATTTAACCCGACAGTTTTCTTATGAATATTACTTGCACAGCAAGAATATTGTGTACTTCCATGGGAGTGGATCAGTAGGTCAATGCTGATTGAACTGTGCCTGTTATTTACTGAAGTTGTCTACTGACACGTGCCTCTCCTTTCTCCAGGTATCTGAAGATTGTGCAACCTTCAGGAACTCACATCCTGCAGACAGTGCAAGCTGCCCACATCATCTGCACAGTAACCTGGGTTTTCCTTCTGGCCATGATGAGCACCTACGTCATCCTGTCATTCCACACCTATGAAGCAGTCACCTCTGTCCCAGTCAAATGTGAAGTCTTGCACAGTGACCAGCTAGCCTTATTCTATAAACTCATACACATCTGCTCCACCGCCGTCTTCCTGTTTGTCTTTTTCTCCCGGGTCTTCTTCTACTACAGGACCTCCTGCAGGGTGTCACTGGCCCAGCAGAGGCAGCTGACGTCCTCCAGCTCCAAGAAGCTTGGAAAGTCACGTAGGAACATGTTAGTACTAGTCAGTGTCTTCTGCTTTTGCTTCGTCCCCTACCACATGGTCCGCCTTCCCTACACTTTCCTGGTGAGGCATTGTTCATGGGGCCCGGTTTTCTACTACCTCATGGAGCTGACCATCTTAATGTCAATTCTCAACGTCTGCCTGGATCCGCTCATCTACTTCATCTTCTGCAAGGCGTTCAGGACCCAGCTTAGCCGGAGAGTGATGTCTAGAAACTGATAATAATTGAACACAACATTTTAACTGCCAACAAGTAATACTTTGACATAATGTAAGGAAGAAATTACTGCTCATTATGTAATAAACAAATAAATAATATAAATAAAATCTGATAATAATTGTACATAACACAATAACTTCAAATAATGTGGTGGAAATGTTAATAAAAACTAAAATATAAAAATAAAAATCTAATTATTTAAATGTATAGAGAATTGATCATGAGTTACGTGGTAAAAAATTTATATATTATCTAATGATAATAGTTCAAAATATTTTTAAAAAACGATGATGTAATAACACTAACAAAAATGCTGAGCACATGTAACATTCTGCTTATAAAGTCATAGCTTGTTTAGTGATTTATATTATCTTTATGATTTCGTGGCAATTTTTACTTTTCTGCCCAACACTAATTGCAATTTTGCTAAAAACTTAAAAGTATTTATTAGATTATTCATAGGATATCCAGCACCACACAGGTCACCATCAACAATGCAGAGATGAGAGACAGGAAGACTATGCACAGCCATGAGACAAACCACAGCTGTAGCTTAAAGTTAATTAAACAGCCAATATGAACCAGCACTTAACAAGACTTCCTCAGCCAAGCTAGTTACTCTGTGGGGCTCTATAGACACGGTGATGCTTTGAGCTAAGTGCGAACATCAGCTAACTAACATGCTCAAAATGACAATGCTAACATGCTGATGTTTGCCATTTCGCTGTATGCAGCGAGGCTGATGACACTGATGGGAATGTCATTAGTTTTGCTGGTATTTGGTACTAAAGCACTGGACAAATTGTTTGTTTTTTTCACCTCATTATGCCCGGAGAAAGTACTGACTAATTATCTCCAAAGATACAGTATTACAAATTAATATAGTTGTTAATTTTATCGATTTGTTGCTTACTGTTTTTTTATCTTTTGTTAGGCGACCTTGAATGTTCAGGAAGAAGCCTATAAATAAATGTATTATTATTATTATTAATCTTGAGGGGACCATGAATGTCTGAAACACAATTATTCCATGGGCCAAGCCAGAATTTGTTACCACCTAAGGCGGCAAAATGTCTTTGCTACGAATTTGTTTGTAGGGTCCATATTAGTAGGGCCTACTTTAAAACATGATAACCATTTCAAATGAGTAGCTTTACTAATTGTTCAGTCATTGTTTTTGCTAGGATCGTCCCACAGTATCTGTGTTTGTGTGAAGTCTATTGTAAGAGGTAGCCATACATGCTATATGTTGATTTTTTTTTTCCAGATCTGCCGTCATTTGACATGATATTACTTGTAATTTATTTATTTATCATAAAAAATATGTCTAAATACACTGCTAAAAAAATTAAGGGAACGCTAATCATCACAGTATAACATCAAATCAATTAAACTTCAGGGATATCAGTCTGTCCAGTTGGGAAGCATAATGATTTTGAATCAGTGTCAAAACAGGTGCACTGGAACAGCAAGACAACCCCCCAAAAAGGGAATGGTTTGGCAGGTTGTGGCCACAGACAATTGCTCTCTCCTTATGCTTCCTGACTGATTGCTCTCTAGTTTTGCATTCTGCTAGTGTCCTTGTCACTATTAGTAGCATGAGGCGGTACCTGCAGCCCATTCCAGTTGTACAGGTAGTCCAGCTCGTCCGTGATGGCACATCCACACCCACCTGCTCCTGTCGCAAGAGCATGGAGGAGATACCAGGAGACGGGCCGTTACACGAGGAGAGCAGGACAAAGCCGTAAAAGGGCATCTACCCAGCAGCAGGAAAAGTATCTGCTCCTTCGTGTTAGGAGGAATGGCAGGAGCACTGCCAGAGCCCTGTAAAATGACCTCCAGTGGGCTACAAGTGTGCATGTTTCTAATCAAACTGTCAGAAACAAACTCCATGAGGGTGGCATGAGGGCCCGATGTCCTCTAGTGGGATCTGTGCTCACATCCCAGCACCGTGCAGCTTCATTGGCATTCACCACACCAGAATTGCCAGGTCTGCCATTGGTGCCCCGATCTCTTCACAGATGAAAGAAGGTTCACACTGAGCGTGACAGACATGAAAGAGTCGAGACGCCATGGTGAACGTTATGCTGCCTGCAACATCATCCAGCATGACCGGTTTGGGGGTTGTGTGTTACAGTGATGAAAGTCACGAAAGTTGGATCAGCCTGAGATTTCAAATTTTTCTTAGATGTTCGATGTGATTTTATTTCCAGCCCTCCGCTCATTTGGCATTTTGGTTTCCATTGACTATGTCATTTTGTTCTCAACAAATTATACAATGTACAATGAAGATTTTAAACATTGAACTGTTTCAATTAACGAGATCCGATATGTGATTTATGTGTTCCCTTCATTTTTTTGAGCAATGTAGTATATAAAATGCAACAAAAATAACCGTTGCTGTAGTTTCAATACCAGATTACTCCACCATACTTTGTTATATAGTTAAAACAATAGCATCATCTGAAAAGGTGAGTCCTGCTGTTTATTTTGGTATGTGTTTCCCTTGGAGGCTACAAGCACTTCGTGACTTACTCAGCTGCGTGAAAATGAGTGAAGAAATGACCAGTCATTGCAACTTTGTTTAATTTGCTGCACTTTCAAAATAAGATTACTCGTCTTGTTGACTTGTTTTGTTCCACAAGCAAGGTACAAGCTAATTATAGTGTATTCCTTATTATTTCAGATAATAGTAGGTGTTCACAATATAGTTGACCACTAGTACAATTATAATTTTAGTTGGACAATTTAAGAGTTTCATTTTTGTGTGTTTTCCATCATTAAATGCTTGCAGAAAAGTACTCTGGTGGTCAGGTTTTAGTACTGTCTTGTCAGTAATCATAACCATTCTTGCATAACAACAAGTTTAACATTTCAAAAGTTTGCATGTCAACCCTGTTAAAAGTCCGGCCCCATCCACTCTCTCTCTTTCTTTCCTTTTATCTAAATCTCTGTTCAGGCTTCTGGTGGTGTATTGCTTCAGAGAAGTGAGAGAGAGGTGTCACAGCTGGTTTTCTGTCAGGTTTTGTTCCTGTCAACATCTAATCCATGTTAATAAATGGCTCTTGAGGTCATCACCATGTAGCCAAAGGGAGAAAAGGAGCGATAGAGAGGGAGGCAGAAAATGGGTTGTGCGGTGAGTGTGTGCAAGAGAGTGTGAGAGCTTTGAACAAGGTGAATCCAACCTTACTGTTAACCTTGTTTATATTTTTGGCATTGTGTAAATTTTAGATTTTGTGGATTTTGGATATCTGTTTATTGATGTTTTTATATTTGCACTCATTCCTACTTTGTGCTGCAACTGCTGCACAACAGTTGCTATCTTATAATATGCTGATACATTTGTCACATTCCTCCTCAGCCTCCACTCTTCTTGGAAGGCTTTCCACAAGATTTGGGAACCTGGCTGCAGGGAGTTTCACTCATTCAGCTACAAGATCATTAGTGAGGTTGAGCGCTGATGTTGGGTGATACGGTCTGGCTCCCAATCTGTGCCCCTGTTAATCCCAAAGGTGTTGGATGAGGGTTGAGGTCAGGGCTCTGTGCAGGCCAGTAAAATTATTCCAGAACAAACTGGGAAACACTTTCTTTATGAACCTATTTGTGCACAAGGACATTGTCATGTTAAAATAAGAAAGGGGGTAGGTTTGTCTTTAGAATTAGTTAAGCCTACAGGTTCACTTCAATCTAGCATTACTTTATTTTCTTGTTTTTATGTAAAAAAAATAAAAACTTTAAATTCTATGTTAACCTCACTGTATTTTTAATGCAGTAACCTTACCTAAAATCATGTTTTGTTTCCTTGATAGACTGATAGATAATGTTGTATTTGCATCTTTACAACAAGCCAAAAACATCCAGAGGTGAAAGTACCTTTTCAGCCCCGAATAGTATCTGCATTCCAAAACAGTTAAAGGTTCAGTGTATAAGATTTAATGGCATCTAGTGCCGAGGGTTGTGAATTACAGCCATCTATCCAGTCTACAGGCCTTTCTGAAACTGCTTGCTACTCCCTCTACCTACATACTTCCACTCCGTTTGCCCGTTCATGCGGAGGGTCCGCCACATTGAGTGCCATCCGCAACCAATGAGGGCGGAGTGGTAGTGGGTTGTTAAACCCTCAAATGGCGAGTCAGCACCGATGCTGGCTTGTTTAAGGTGTGTAACACCCTTTGCTGCACGATGGGGGACCTTTCTTTCGATTTGCATTCAATTTGCGTGTGACTTTAACAACGTAACCCATATGATTTATATTGAAATGTTGTATTTGTGAATGTAACATTTTTCATAGGCTTTTCTTTACGATGAATATCAAGCTTTTCATAAAAGAATATAATATTTTTTTTTCGGAAATATATAAAGTCATGTCCAACACAAACACAAAATGAATGACAAATGCTTTCAGTTTCGTTATTGCAAAAACACTTTTCCACAACATCAATCCTGAATCTTAATAACACTGTTGTTTATTTGATACACGTATTATAGTAGTGAGTGCAGCGGTAACATCAGATCCTATTTATGCTGGGGAGAAAGGGTAGTTCGTCCGAAAGTCATCGCTGTATTTAAACGATTTGGCTTGGAGGGTGACTCACCAGAGTTCACACCGTGTCGGAGTGGAAGTGGCGAGGGTCTAGTTTCGGAAAAGGCCTACCTCTGCCCCCTAACCTTTCAAAGAGTGTAGGACAGCTACAGTGGCTGACACAGCACAAAAAGTGTCTCTTCTGAAACAGCAGAGTGTGACAGTCAAGAATGCGGTTTCTTTAGGTATATTTATTAAGACATTATATTTACTTAAATATTCAGTAAAACCATAGGTTATTGTGACTTGGCCACTGACAGATAACATGGAAAATGTAAGCCAAGAGTGAAACATCGTCACCGTTTCGGCATCATAGTCCATTATAAAACACACATTAGATAAAGTTTATACAAATATTGACAAGGGAAGCGGTTACGTGGGTGGTGTGGTGTGGTGTGGTGTGGTGTGGTGTGGTGTGGTGTGGGGTGGGGACAGAGAGGACCCAAATGCAGCGCTCTGAGCGAAGGAGGTTTATTAAGGGAAAAGGGGGGGATGAGGGACTGGAGTGGAGGGAGAGGTGGATGCCCGGGAAAGACTGGCACAGCGAAACCGACAGGACTGGGACCAGGGATCCGGGGAACACTGGGGCCGAGGAAGGGAGGATGCAGGGGGGAAATGGGAGGACACCGTGGGGGAAGCCCGAAGAGGAGAGGTCCGGAGGATGAGCCCAGCCGACAGAACGGATGACGAGGGTGAGTGAACCTGGGAGGGAAAACAGACAGGAAGACAGGGTTAGTGACTGGAGCGACAAAGCACAGGGAAATTGAGAGAGAGAAAAAAACATGAGAGCCTGAACGTGGAGGTGGCACCGGGTATGGAGCAACGACGATCAAGCAAGAATGGTGTGGAGAACCGGGGTTGAAATACAGGCAGGGATGAGGTTGACTACTGGCAGGTGTGGCAGGCTGACAAGGTGGCTGATGAGGTGCAGGTGCAGGTAGTTGGCTGGGCTCAGGAGCAAAGGGAGAGAGAGAGAGCACACAGGGGAGAAAACACAGGGAGGCAGGCAGGGAACAGAAAACCAAGGAAAAAGCAGAAGACTGATAAAAAGGAGAAAAAAAACCAGGACACTCATCATCAGCCGGGCTTCCACCACAACAGGAAACACATTCATTCTCTCTGTGATTATGGACCATTGCCAAAACTGCACGCCAAAAATTATATCTGGCCTGCTGCCAGATTATGGTGCTTTGATGGCGGCAAAATATATAAATACTTTGATAGTGTTGCTGAAATAGATCTCAGTCATGGCAGCAACAGTTACTCACATAATCACTTCCTCTTTAGTGGTTTTGACTACAAAATAAAAGCACGCAAAGCTTGTTAACTGTAATGCAGTATTGGAATTGAACTGAGCTTTTACTTTGGAAAATTCTGAACGACAAAGAGTCTGTAGCCTGCTTGATACACCTCTGAAAGAGCCCTCAGAAAACGTGATTCCCCTAAATGTCCTCTGCCTGGAGATACTCGGGAATTGCAAAAGCGTCCGAAAGTTGATGGATGTTGATCAAACATCGAAACAAAAAAAGTGCAGCACATGCTGTGAACATACGCTGCAGAATCCATTTGTTGAAGAGAGAAAAAAAAGTCCCCCAAGGTGGGATCAAACCCTCGGGTTGTGAGTTCTGCACCAACTGAGATAACCAAATAACATGTTGATGTAAGTCAATATTATGACTTATATTCTCATCCACCATCTAATGGTTGAAAATATTGCTCTGATGCTCTTCTTCTAATGTACGTATTCAACATAGTGATAAGTGTCTGCACTACCTGAATTCTACCAGAAGTAGAACAAGATGAACGTAGTGACGAAACACGCTGTGTAGCGCGGTTTGTCCGTTTTCAGCAACTGTAGAAACGTGACGATGCAACGCGGCATCCACGGAAGGGGGTGCGTGCAGTAAATGGCTCATTCTGAGGTAATAAAAACATAATGGTTTATTATGTAACGTCTTTATACACCACGGAAAACATAGTTATGGATTTTATATTGCATTTCTGTCAGTAAATCCTCAGAAACATTACACAATGAACCTTTAAGTAGCATGCCATAAAATCAAAACAATTAGCGAAAAGAAACACTCCATAGATCCAAGCGAACAAGTACTCCAACCTAAACGACAACGTCATTTTAACTAACCTTCAAAAATGACTAAGTGCATCCTAAAATAGAGCCCCATACTGGTGGCATTCCAGATATATTCTCTACTTTATACTCATATGAGTGTATCATACAATAGCACCCCTATCGGTGGCGGTAGCAGTGCCTCCCAAATGTCAATTTCGAACTGTGACACAAAGAAGGTGAACCCCAGCTGCTAGTCGACACTCATATAATCACTGACTTAGGTTTAGGCCCACACCCCTGTGAAGGTTAGGGTAAGAGGCTACGGGGGGGGCTGTCAACGTCTTTAAGACTTAACATAGCTAGGGTTAGGGTTGGGACAGGCTAATCCGAGGGGAATTGCAGATTCGGGTGATCATTTTCTATAGGTTCATCACTACTAGCTACGCTTTTCACAAATACATAGTGATTTCATACAAATATTGATTAAAGCACCTTTATTTGCCCTGGCCCACACCAAAATATAAAAGCAGTTCCAGGCCAAACATATATAAAAGTACTTTTGGCCATTCTGTATTTAATTAATTAATTAATTAATTTGTTATTTCTACCATTTTTCTAAAGGACTATAAAATCTGCATTTTGTCCAAGTTTGTGTGACAGGTGTCTAAATGTGTATTTGTCTGTGCCTCACTCCCAAAAAACCACTCAAGGTCAGAGTGTGTCATGGGGACCATATGTTCACTGTTTTAGCTCTGCTTCTTCTGTGCCAAAGACCAAGGGCTGAAGGGAGCTGACATGTTGTGCATTTGGTTCATAGTTATGAATGAGGAGCTATTTTTGTTAACACACAAACCAACACAGATGGGCACACATTAACAGATGTTATCAATTAAACAATAACAACCCCACAGTGCTGCAGCGTTTCTCTGCACCACTGGATGGCACTGCTCATCCTCTTTTATCATCCCGCCCTCATTTCACCATTCCCTCCCTTCCTCCTTCCCTTTCGCCCTTTCCCTGCGTCTCCTCATCTTGTGTAGGAGGAAGATTAGAATCGCCAGAGAGCACAATGAGGATTACCAGATCGATATCGGAGACAGTCTCTTTCTCCCATCTCTTTTACATGGTCTATCCCTTCATTTCCCTCTTCTCTCTGCCTCTGCCACTCACTCACTCTCTGTGGTTAATTTCTGTTTTCATCCTCTGCCCTTCAAGTCACTCATTGCTTCTAGGTATATAAGAAAAAATGAGAGAGCGATGGGGTGGTGGACAGATAAGCAGAGAGACATGGACAAATAATGAAAAGAAAAAGACAGATACAGCTGTGAGACAGAGATGAGAGATTCTGTTTCCTTTCACTCCTTTCAACCTGCTAGCACACAGTTATAATATGCAATACTGTTAATTCATACACAACGCCAGCTGAGCAGTGGCTGGGGGAACGACCCGTTTCATACACGGATTCATAGCTCTGTGGCGACGATAAAAATATTTTTCTGTCCTCTCAGACATACTGAGGAGAGGAGAGGAGAGGAGAGGAAAGGAGGAAAAAGACAGAAATAAACCAAAACACAGGTGCGCAGATCCATACTGGTTTAAAAATAACATGTGGAACCAAGGAGCCTTGTTTGTCCAGTTCCTGGGTACACAGAGAGGTGGTAAATGAAATCTTACAAAAAGAAGATTAGTCAATAAACTCAGGTAAACAGTTACAGATATAGTGGTGTGTGTTTGTGGGTTTGTGTGTGTGTGTGTGTGTGTATGTGTGTGCGCATGTGAGAGAGGGGGGTAGAGAGGAACTCATCTTTTATGTATGAGTGTTTGTTTAGCTGCACTTGCAGCTGTGCCTGGGTTACTTCCCATCTCAGTCACACACAACTGACTAATAAACCCTCTCAGCACATTTAAACACACCACTAGACACACTCCAATTAAAACTGTCTGAATGTCACTATGTTTAGCATATATTATTCTATATATATATATATATAGAAAAACATTTGGTGAATTTGGTAAAAACACGAAATATTCTCGTTTTCTCGTCGATTTGGTGTGGCCCTGAGTTATTCGCATGAATGGACTTGTTTGCTTGTGCATCGGTTTTTGTAAGTGGACAAGTGTGTGTGTGTGTGTGTGTGTGTGTGTGTACAGGCCACCTCCTGATACAGAGTTCTGCCTGGGACAGTGTGCCTCACAATCATCTATTCCCAACCAAACACCCATTTCCTGTGTCCAACTGAGATACAAGCTGGCTGCACAAGCGTGTGCGCGCTGTACACACACACACACACACACACACACTTCCCTTCTATCTTGCATAATCAGTAAAGTCTGCCAAAACTCATGGCCGTATCAGTAAATCCAAATATCAAAAAGACAAATGTGAATAACATACTCATGCAGACACACATACACACAAATTAAACATGACTTTACAGATGTGTGTGTGTGAATCTCATTGATATGTGTGAGCGGAGGCGTGTTATTGGTTCCTACGGGCTCGTTTGGGGCTAATTAGAGAGAGTAATGAGATAAGAGGAGTGGGAGAGGGAGGCGATGGTCTGATGGATGTGGGGAAGGGGATGGCATCTCAATGAAGAGAGACTCCGAGGGAGGGAGCGAGATCAAATTAGAGTATGAAAGGGAACAAGAGAGGAAGCTAGAGAGGGTAGAGTAATGCAGAGAATCAATAATGTAGGTTGAAAAGGAACCTCAGCGTCCAGGAGTAAACGTTCACAGCAAAGTAGATTATTGCGACTCTGCTGCAGACATGTTTCTGCTCTCTTAAACTTCAGTAGTGTGCATAATCACAATCAATTATTTATTTCCATGTCTGTCAGGAGTCAACACTGGAACCATCCAGTAGAGCAACAAACCAAAAATGTATGTGAAGTACACAAATAAGGAGTCAGGGCCAACAGAGTGACATTTTGTGACAACTTAAAAATGACATTACTCAGCAAAGGATTAATGGCTGTTTGAGAAATACACTGATTAGCTTGCATGCAGAGTGTTAGATGAGAAAACCTGTCAACTGAACATGAAGCTACAGCCAGCAGCCGGTTAGCTTAGCAGAAAGACTTGAAGCCAAGGAATAGTCCTATAGGGGTGAATCTATTACATCCAACGGCCAAATTTGCACCAATGAAGCAAGGCAAAAATTTTGCTTTGCTTTCTGTCCGAGCACACCATTACATTTTGTTTTTTGTACGTAATAAACAAATAAGATATAACATGTAATATCTTATTTGTTTAGTTTGTAATAATTAGTTATTCACAGTTATTTAACTTTGATCCCAGCTTGTATGTTAAGCTAACACGCTTCAGTGTATGTTTCATGTTTAGCAGGAAGATATTGGAGGAGTATCAATTTTCTCATCAAACTCTCAGAAGGAAGGAAATAAGCGAAAACTATTCTTCACTGAGTCGACAATGTTTTGTCACAAAATTGAGAGTTGGTATTCATCCTGTAGCTATAAAGGTTGGCACAATAGAATACATTCATGAGGGAAATAGTCTCTGCTGTGGGATTTGTGAGAAGTAGAAATGGAGTCCCCCTTTCTTCTGTGTTGTACATACTACTGAGTATGAATTTCATGAAACGGCTCGACAAAACCCTGAAAAATTACTAGAAGATCAGTTTTATGGGCTTGTAATAGAATAATATGAAAATATATACACTGTAGTCTGGATCTGCTTTATATCTGTATTTATATATATTTGTGCTGTCTTACACGCCCATGCAAGCTGAACAATTTTTGTATTTGAGACACAATAATAAAATCATCATCATGAGTCATCTTAAATGAGTGTACTGCTGTCGACATTAAGTTTGTTTCTCCAGTGATTCTGCAGTGTAGTCTTATTGTAATTTGTTTTAGGTATGCATATCGTTTACATAGTCATTAAGGTTTTATTGCTGTGACGGCAGAAAATTGTTTTCTTCTTACACTTATAATCTTTTATGCAAGTACTTATAAGAGTGCTATTTTTCTCCTTTTATTATGTCTTATATATTGCTTTGAATCTTTAACCTGTTCCCCTCTTTATTATTGTTCTTGTTATTCCAGTCTGTCCACATGTGTGGGGTTTACTTCAGGGATGTGGGGTTGTTGATTGTTTTCCTCACTAGCTGTTCTTCTTCTTCCTTGACTGGGACCAGTCAAGGATCTTTTGTTCCCCGAAACATAGATGCTCAGACTGTGTAAATGATCATGCAGCCCTTTGCTCTGGGCCAGACATTAGTGACTGTCTTAGGAGACAGAATCTCTGGTCCAGCTGATTTGTGTTGTAGTACTTCTCTGTTTATTCTCTTTTGTTAAATAAATTCTTCAAAAACGGTTTGTTGTAACTCAATTATTTGCTCAGCCCCTCACCAGTAATATAATTTCCATGACAATTGCTTATAAATTCAAGCTTTGCCGATCCACCAGTTAATCTTGGATTTTTCATCCCAGCTAATTAAGACGCCCCAAATTTGGCACATATTCAAGGTTTATTATTTGATTGATTTCATTGTAACAGAAAGGGTTTTCATTCATGTTCCTGTACACACTCTGTATATGGAGAGAATTACAATAAATTCAACCTTGACCATGACCTGTAAATGTCCAATAGGGTTTAAAGGTTTCTGATTTGATTTCATGTTATATCATTCAGGTGGTAATTACAAGTTTTTTCCTTCCTGTTGTAGACACTAAATGCTAAATGCACCACATTAACATAGAACTTTTATCCAAAGCACTTCGTAATTTGCTTCACATTCACCCATTTATATGGTGGCAAGTAGCCATGCAAAGATATATAGATAAACGTATGTTGCCTCTGCACTGCAATACAGGAAACATTTAAACCAGATTTAAACTTTGTGTGCCAATTTGTTACTTAACTGCTGCAATGTTGCTGATTTACATTTCTGCTACCACAAAATTCCCAGTGCATCACAGCCCATTATGCTCAGATGAGAGAATTTCAACTTTTGCAGCAATGTGCATGCAAGCAACATGGCCGACCAAACACGAGCAAGGGTCGTCATTAGCGGTCTGGGCTGGATAACACCCACAGCTTCCCACAGAGGTCCCTGAAGAGATGATCCAGGTGACAATAAGTGACAACAGCAAGTCTGACAGCTTTATGAGTGTGTGTGTGTGTGTGTGTGTGTACTATTGGTAGTGCAGCTTGATTCTAATTGGCTGGTTTCCCCTCCCCAATGCGCTTTGACTGCTATTAATAGAACAGCAGACAAGCCCGGGTGGAACCTGATGCCTCTCTTTTCTCTCTCAGACCTTCACATGCTCTCTGTTGCTCATCTACGCCACTCTTTTTTTTCTTCTTCTACATTCAACTAGGGAGAGCAAACTATCTGCCACCTCCCTGACCTCCTCCTTCTCCTCCTTCTCCTCCTACCCGCCCATGTTTCCCTCCCAGGCTAGTCTTTTAGCCTGTGTCCTTGTTTAATAGGCGGATCCCTCCATCATTAATTAAACATGATCACAGGCCATGTGTCTCTCACTGCGCTCGGCTCTGCATCGAGGTGCGTTTGGGCTACGCTTTCCTCTCCTCTTCTGTTCCCTCTCCTCCCATATCAGGATTTTATTTCTCAACTAATTGTCCTACTCTCTCTTTTTTCTTTTTTTTTCCTTACTCACTTTACCTCTCCTCATTCTGTTTCCTACCCTCCCTCCTCTGTGCCCCTCAGGTGGTCTCGTTTAACAGCAGTAAATTATTCATCAGGCTGATATCCGCCCAAGAGACAAAAGCCCATGGATAGATGGACAGATAGAGATGAATAAATAAAAAGGTAAAAATGATATATCCGGTGTCTATACAGCAGGCAATGTTTTTGTCTGAGTATGTGTTTATGTGTGCGCGTGTGTGTGTGTGTGTATGTGCACAGTGTGTGTGTGCCCGACTGTGTATGTGCACAGTGTGTGTGCCCGACTGTGTATCCCTGTGTGGAAATCCGGCGGGTCTTCCGGAGAAACACTTCCACGATGCAGAAAATGGGAGCCAATGATGGTGATAGATGGAGAGAAGGGAACCTTGCAGCAGGGACCGTGCCAAACCAGCTGGGGCCTCGCCAAAGACAGCAGGGAGGTGGGCAAAAATAGAAGAGAGGGAAAAATAAAGGTAGAGAAACAGAAAAGGATGGCGGGATATCAAACTAAAATTCCCATGGGAGTCTACACAGTCTGTCATTGCAAAGTGAATCCAACAATATACTCACCCTTGTCAGAAAGCAGAGTTGAAATGTGTGGCAACTTGTTATGTAACATGTCTGCAAGGATAGCATCACAAACTGCAATACTAGACATGGACTGAGTGCAATAGGCTGAAATAAAATAATGCTGAAAGAAGAATCCATCCTTAAATATACTTTAACATTGTGTAACCCCCCCCAAAAAAGCAGATTTGCACTGCAATTTTGGGCTAACTGTATTTTTGTTGGACTTCCAGATAACCCAAAATTATTTTAATTTCCTGTGAGGTTTCCCAGAAAGTGATTTCGTACTAATTATAGGGAAATGGAGACATTGTTCAATTGTTGCACTCAGTCACATATCTAGAGAGTATTTTAGATTAGAGTTTAAAGTTTAAACTAGTTTAAGGTGGGAATAAAATAGGCCAAAGGTGGTTTAAAGCTGTTTATTAATTTGTCTTCTGGATGATTGATTTGCCTGTAAGTGGTTGTTGAACTTTAAGTGAAAACTGTTTTAATGATGCACCAAACAAAATAATCTATTTTATAGTCTATTGACAAAAATACAAGAGTTAGAGCAGTTATAATCTGTGTATTTATATTAACAATGACTCAAATGACTTCTTGCACTGCAGTGGCTCACACAGTTGAACTCAGAGAATTATCTCTTCTATTCAAGGTGCAGCACCCCTTATTGACAGGGAGAAACTCAGTGTGCAAATTACATGTGCAAACTACACTCACCTAAAGGATTATTAGGAACACCATACTAATACTGTGTTTGACCCCCTTTCGCCTTCAGAACTGCCTTAATTCTACGTGGCCTTGATTCAACAAGGTGCTGAAAGCATTCTTTAGAAATGTTGGCCCATATTGATAGGATAGCATCTTGCAGTTGATGGAGATTTGTGGGATGCACATCCAGGGCACGAAGCTCCCGTTCCACCACATCTCAAAGATGCTCTATTGGGTTGAGATCTGGTGACTGTGGGGGCCATTTTAGTACAGTGAACTCATTGTCATGTTGAAATGATTCGAGCTTTGTGACATGGTGCATTATCCTGCTGGAAGTAGCCATCAGAGGATGGGTACATGGTGGCCATAAAGGGATGGACATGGTCAGAAACAATGCTCAGGTAGGCCGTGGCATTTAAACGATGCCCAATTGGCACTAAGGGGCCTAAAGTGTGCCAAGAAA
>NC_060153.1:3453788-3470114 GCF_021292245.1 Micropterus dolomieu | reverse complement strand
TCACAAATGCTTTGCTGCATACCTCGGTCGTAACGAGTGGTTATTTCAGTCAAAGTTGCTCTTCTATCAGCTTGAATCAGTCGGCCCATTCTCCTCTGACCTCTAGCATCAACAAGGCATTTTCGCCCACAGGACTGCCGCATACTGGATGTTTTTCCCTTTTCACACCATTCTTTGTAAACCCTAGAAATGGTTGTGCGTGAAAATCCCAGTAACTGAGCAGATTGTGAAATACTCAGACCGACCCGTCTGGCACCAACAACCATGCCACGCTCAAAATTGCTTAAATCACCTTTCTTTCCCATTCTGACATTCAGTTTGGAGTTCAGGAGATTGTCTTGACCAGGACCACACCCCTAAATGCATTGAAGCAACTGCCATGTGAGTGGTTGATTAGATAATTGCATTAATGAGAAATTGAACAGGTGTTCCTAATAATCCTTTAGGTGAGTGTACATTATGGGCACTATCCTTATTTTATGATAACATAAAATACAGAATTTCATATTACACCCTAGTAATTTGATGTCAGCAGCTGTTTGCACTGTCTTGTCACCATTATAGGAGTTACAGTGGTGTGATGTGCGGATCAGCTTTTGCAATATATAAATAATCATGTATGCACAAATCATCCACTGGCCCCAAACCAACTAATTTATCCCACCTCTTTTAACTGATTTTTGTGTTGATGTATGATTGTTTTCTTTCATGGTTTACTTTCATGATTAGAGAGGCTGCTGTTAGTCATTTTAAATGTTTCTCATGGGCGCAGTAATGTCACAGCAAATAGCCTACTGTGGGACATTTATGCAGCAAAACTAAAACCTATAGTTTATAAACTTGACCTGACGGAGGAAACTCTGCTGCAGAGGAAACAGAATTCAGCTTTAAGATTCTAAAAAAAATTAGACGCATGATGGAGCTCAGGACTGATCAAGAGGAGGGCTGCTTTACTCTAAACGGTTTTACCTTTTGGATGTGTATGTGATAGGGAAGGCAACAGGGGTTTAGCACTAGGACCCAGGTAAAGGGGCAGAGTCTATAAATAGGGGAGGGAAGATCACCTGGTCCTTTCTTTCTGCAGTCACACACCTGAGAGAGCAGCTAAGGCCAGCCTTTGTTTGGTGCTTGATTGGACTACGTGGTGGTGAGGGTCCAAAGCTTGGAGTGATTGTTTAAACACATCAGCTAAAGCACAGATCCCAGTCACCTGCATGCTTTCAAGCAAGAAGTTATTAGGAGAGCCAGCCACTGTTTTTTTTCCCCACTACGCCTCACTATGCCTATCACTATACAACTTTGAGCCAGAAACAAAAAAAAATACACAAACACAATTCAACAGCCAAGAAGCAGCTTCTGTATAGATCCTGCCGACAACGCAAATTGTAAACCAAACGCTACTTCATACATAAGTGCCAGAACAAACTGGACCAGAGGCTACTACGTTAGTATAGGAATGTAAATTTTATTTGTTACATCAAAACAAAAGAAAAAACACAATTCAGGACTAGACTACATTACCAGGGAAACTGATATAGAATTGAGCACCGACAAATTATAACCAAACTGATAGACAAATAAGGAAATAAACCACACGCTCAAACCAATTAAACCAAATACTATGGAAAAACACTATCTGCATGCTGCACACTAATTACACAAAACACCCATGCAAAATGGTTATTCTGTCTTTCAGTTTCCCCCTTTAACACAGCCAGAAACACAAAATATGGCCCATTCAAGGATCTAGTGTGAGCACATAAAACTAACCGGTGGGAAAAAACAGTGGTTGGCTCTCCTAATGACTTCTTGCTTGACTTAGAAACACATTCCCCTTCCGCCGTTGAAGTCATGCAGGTGACTGGGATCTGAGCTTTAGCTGATGTGTTTAAACAATCACTCCAAGCTTTGGACCCTCACCACCACGTAGTCCAATCAAGCGCCAAACAAAGGCTGGCCTCAGCTGCTCTCTCAGGTGTGTGACTGCAGAAAGAAAGGACCAGGTGATCTTCCCTCCCCTATTTATAGACTCTGCCCCTTTACCTGGGTCCTAGTGCTAAACCCCTGTTGCCTTCCCTATCACATGTAGAAGAACACAAAATTAATGTTAGATTCTGACTGATTCTGTCGGCGTGTCGGTAGATTTAAATATTAAGTTATGCTGCTGTGCCCCGTGCGTAAATGCGCATAGCCTCTCTCTTAACGGAGAGAAACTCTGCCCGCAAACAGCGGTGCTCTCAGTTATTACACGAAAAAAGTTTTCATGAGCTTCATGTGTTTCCCCAAGTGTTGGACAGCGTGGAACAGTTTTTCAAGTTGAAATTAGGGTAACGACAGTTAAATCGACCGTGTCCACATGGTCTTCATTTAGGTCTAAGTTGATTGTGTTATCATAATAATGTTTTTTAATTCGAATGCTGTTATTTTTACATAGGGCTACATACATATAAATACCTTGGTGAAATCCTACACTTGTAACCACTCTGTTTTGAAGGAAAGTGTGTAAGTGCTTGCCCACACACAGTCCTGTCATGCCTACATTTCTACTGTGCAGCACCCCTAAGTGAAAATGTCTTCCTTCTTCTATCTCTGCAGTTACCCACAGCTCTATGGAGAATATTAGCGTCTTTCAGCTCCTTGTTTTATTATTATGGTCATAACTTTACTGTTTTCGCTTTTTCTCATCATTCTAATCAGTGTTGTTTCTACATGCAGCAGGCTAAAAACCCACTGTACACTACCTGCCCACCAAATAGCAGAAAGACACATTTAGGGACTGGCTGGTGAACATAGGGAGCATTCTGCAGCAATAGAGCCTATATGCAGCATGATGTTTGGTAGGTGACTTAATGGAATGAGCCCAAACTCTCCTTTAAGCCCCACATTGATTTTATTATAAAAAGAACATATGGTTGTCTGAGAGAATTTTATCGCTCAGTTAAATGTTTTACATGTCACAAGTCAAATAGTTGATTCTATTGATTTTGTTGACATTGTCGTTGTTATCAGAACATCACACTGAGGGTTCAGGCCATCTTTAAATGTGTTTATTTTACAGTTTTTTTCAATTGCTTAAACACTATAACCAGGTTATTGAACTAAAATACAATAACTCAATTTTTCAAAAAGCACACCCATTTCTCTAAACTCTACACACAAATCCCTTCATTTCTCATTGCCTACACCATGCGGTCATTGAGAAAACACAAACATTCAATATTGTTCAGTCAATCAGCACAGATTGAGCTCAGTTAGCACCCAGCTACCCAGGTGGAAACACAAACAGTCAAAATTGATAACACACCAGTCAGAACCTTCAATAGATGGATAAAAGGGCCGGAGTCAGTTCATTCAGGTTTGGAACAATGGAGAGAAATCTGAAGGAAGAGGTAGAGGAGGAGGAAGAGGTAGAGGAGGAGGAAGAGCAGTATGGAGAGGAGGAAGAGGTGAAGGAAGAGGAACAGAGTTGGAGGAGGAGATGGGTAGGGGAGAGATGAGGGGGCAGAGCAGGATTAGGGCAGAGATAGAGGGAGGAGGAGAACCTGTCCCAGACCAAAGACAGGATGCTGGGGCAGAATAATTAGTTGTTTGGTGTGCTGAACTGTACAGCACACTAAGGAATAAAAAATGTGCAAATGTTTACATTTGTTATTTCTTTGGTTGTGTTCATCATGTGAAAAGGTTTTTGAGGGGGAGAACCACAAGCAACATTACTAATAATCAGGTTTTGTGGTATTGTTTGGAATTTTTCTCACCAGTGTGTAAGACTGTGTTGTAGTGTGTGTGTGTGTGTGTGTGTGTGTGTGTGTGTGTGTTTGAGGGCTTGTGTGTTATGTCTGAGGGCAAAGTTTGGTTTTTCAGCGAGATTGAATGGTTTTGAGTGGAGAGCTTCATTTTTACCTGAAAATAGGATGTTTGGGGAATTGGGTGAGAAGTTGTGGATTTGTTTAGAGTTTGGAGAAAAAGAGGCATAATTTCAAGAAATGTGTTTAAGCAATGGAGAAAAACTGTAATTGCCCTTCCTATTTGAAAGAGTTTTTGGTTCCATGTGGATGTTTTTATCCACTCAGACATATGCAGCATCCATTTTTCTTTGTCCCCAGAATTTTTAAAGAAGCCAGATGCAGGTCATTCCAATACAAAGCTCCATCCGACTGGAATAACCTTCCTCTTTTTACCTCTTTCTGCTGTTACAGGACATCTCATCTTAAAACAACTTGTTTCTACAGTTCATTTTTGTGTGCTTACAATCAAAAAACAAACTGCTTCAATTGTTCTTTATACTGATGTAATTGATTTATTATCCTGGTCACTGTATCTAATGTTTCTTGTACAACAACTATGGGCTGGGAGTGTGGGTGGGAGAGGGTGAGCAAGATGTCTGTATGTTGGTATTGGAAGTGTATGTTTGTTATATAACACTGTTTTTGTTTCTGTTGTTTTGTTATGTATCCATAGTACCCCTTTAAAAATTAGATGCTACATGTGAAGAAGCTATCCTTTCGATAAATTCAAATTTAATGCATGTTTTAGTCTGCCAATACTCTGCTTAATATTTATTCATTACCCAAAATAGAAACTGTCTTTGCTTTCATGGCTGAATGAGGGCCAATTTTGTTAAATAACTTTATGCAGCAGTTTATTTAGCAACTCACTTTTGCCAATCCTTAAAGTATGACCTTGATGCAAGACATAAAACCTTGTTAAGGTGTTTATCTAGGTGTTGTAATTACCAGAGTGTTGCTTTACTCTGCTTGTAATTAACTAATTACTTCTGTTTTTGGAAATGAAATGAACGAGTGCAGCAGGTTCACACCTGTTCTCTCTGAGGGATATTGCTGGAAATTCTGAAAATGACACACTGAAGTAGAAGTAAGTGAAGCAGGCTAAGGAACGCTGGGACTAAAATGTCCTAAAATGTTGTGAACTTCACAGTTTATTGACATATGAGACTGGATTTTTCCCTTAGGTATGCGGATTACTAATGTGTCTGTAGAGAGAGGTTTTGATTAAAGCATTTTATTTTTGGGTACAATAAAAAAAATCATCTTTCTACTAATTAAATGTCTCAAATTAAAAAATTAGATAGGAGAGAATCAGTGGAGGACGGGGAGTCATATCTGGTTTTTGAAGCAGTGACCCATACTCGAGGCATTTAGACACAACATCATCACAGTCACCATGGGAACAGAAAAGCCATTTGTGATGTTTCCACAATTAGATCCACATATAGCTAGAGCTTCTTTATTATCCACTATTGATCCAGCGTTTCATCTCATCATCACTGAGACCCCCGCTGTCCGTTGCCCCTGCCTCGTTTATTTTGTGTCTATACATCTTAACTGCTGTGTGTAGCTGTGACCTTTTATGCTACAATACAATTATGTGTGTGTGTGTGTGTCTTTGCTGGTCTCAACCAACAATACTGACTGATCTCTAGCGATGTTACCTTCCATTTTCAGCTCATAACAGCCACTTCAATAACAATGAGCAGGTTAACCTTTACAGCTGTGCCTAGCCCAAACTCAAAATGACATTCTCCTTGGTACTCCTGATCATCCATAACACTGCTTGGATCTATTAGAACCGATGTGAGAAAACTCACAATTAACTCTGATCCTATAAGAGCTCAGGTCGAAGATGCGATCTTTAATGTAATTCTTTCTGTGTCTGAAATGTTATTGGCCTTATTGGTTTTTGGTGTAACTACCGGCTGCTACTTTTCAGGGTTTGGTAAACATTGTTCTGTCTGATTTTTGAGGCCTACTTGGACGATGTAGTTGTCTATTTGAGCTCTTGAGATGAGCAACTGCACACAGTGTTCGATAAATTCTCTGATGCTATCTAACATTTTCTCATCATCAAATGTGAAACACCAGTCAGAGATAAATTCGAGGGGCATTGTTTCTCCAAACCTTTGACCTGGTAGTCAGATAGTTATATCCCATTTTGGTAGTTTTGTTTCGGTCAGGTTCAGGCAAGCTTTTTCTTGTTTTGCTATGCCTTGGCATTTCCCTTCCCTATTTTGTATATTTAGCATTGAATATTGTTTCTTTTGAGTAACCTTCTCGTGGGGTCTTATATATCATGGTCTCTGTTTGAGCCATTGTTGTATAAAAGGACGTAACACAGAACAAAAAAAGAATCAAACCTACATTGTGTCCATTTTCAACACACATGAACACATGTAGACCGACACACATGTTTACATTGAAAACAAGATAAAAACTGCTCCAAAACAGAGACAACAAGAGTCTTGGCAAAGTTTGACAGTAAGGTTTATTGAATGAACAACCATGCTGACTGAACACGTCCACGATCACATCACAAACCCAGAATATCTCCACCTGGTCCGTCGTCATAGCTCGAGGTTTGAAGCAAGTTGAAATTCAGTTCACGAGCTGCATTTTTTTTTCGACAATTCGACCTCAACTTCCAAAATCACTTCTTGAGACACGAGTGGAATGAAACGCAACAGAATATAGATGAGCTCAAACTGTCTGACTTCCTTCTTTCTATCAGTGTTCCCGCAGCAGAGGCAGTTAATATTCCTCTTTGCTGTGATGAATATTCTTGTCTGTGACCTTTAGACATGTGTTCGACAACCGTGTATTGTGTCTAGTTATTAGCTCAGTGAGCCCTCGCAGTCTTGAAGTCATTCAAATTCAAACACAGTCAGTTCTCATTTCCCTGTTGACATGAATGACCACTGTTTGTGTGTGTGTGTGTGTGTGTGTGTGTGTGTGTGTGTGTGTGTGTATTGTAATTTGCAGTAGTTGCAGTACCATTAAACTATCGCCTTTACCTCTACTATAACTCCCTCACTTTTTTTCCATTTCCTATGTGTCGATCTATCCGTCACTCCGGATGACGTGAAACAGTGTAACATTGTAGAGGACCTGGTGTCCGTTGTTCCAGGCGTACAGCGCTCTCTCTCTGGGGTTGTAGTCCATCATGCTGATGTGTGAGTACTGGTTGTGGAAGGGGATGTCAGTGTACTCGTAAGTGGAGGAGTTGGTGTGGTAGGCAAAGTGGACCTTGGCCCCGGCCAGGTGGGAGTTGGTCACATACAGTGTGCCGCAGATAATGAAGGCCTCCCCTGCACTGCGCTTAGGAAACCCCGTATCCCAGCTCTGAAGGACTTCCAGCGAGCGAGGGTCCAGACGACTCACCTGGAGACAGAGAGCGAGTGCTGGTCAAACACAAATTGTTCTTAAACACAATTTTCTTGAATTTTTCTTGCTGAAATTAATCAGGCCAATACATCAGCCAATATTAGTTCAATGTAGACATATCTGTATTGGCATGTATACCAGTGGATAAGTAATAAGCTACTGCAGTGCAGAAATGAAAAATAAATGTTTGAAAAGGTCTGTAATTCCATAGCACCTTTCTAGTCTTCTGACCACTCAAAGCACCACTGAGGCTACCATGCAAGGTGCCAACTGCATCAGAAAGGAACTAATCATTCACACACAGCCATCAGGAGCAGTTTTGAGTGTCTTGCCCAGTGACACTTCAACACGAAGGCTAGGGAATGCCGGGAATCAAACTGCCGATCTTCTGATTAGTGTGGTGCCCGCTTTACCACTATTCCACAGCCACCGTCCTTACATAGTTTGTCCACCAGAGAATAAGCCACGAACAGATGTATTTTACAACTGTAACAGTAGGAATCTTGGGCAAAACAGTTTCATTATCAAACATGTCAATCACAATTATGGTGTTACATGCTCTAAGTGCACTTCCAACCACCTGCTTTATGCACATTTTTAATTTGCACATTAAAATTAAATGGAAAACTATGGATACAGATGTAGCAAACGAATCATGATGTACATGAAGCATGTGACTTAAATGTCCACTAAAGCTTCCAATGAAGAGGCAGCGAAAATAGTGGCAGATGAAAACATCAGATCTGTGTGGAGCGATTAGGAGACTGTTATGTTCCTCAAATTAACACACAAAATAAACTTAAATGCCGCATTTGCATCCCATTTTTTCCATAATTCTTGTTCATTTGAGGTTTGACTGGTGCTATTTCAATTACGTCATCTCATTCTTCTGCAATGGTTAAATGGCTCACTCACATATTACTACCACACTACCTATGGATGGAAACTTAACTGAACAGTCACTCTTAAAGGGAGGGGTTTAGAAAATGGGCAATTACGTTATATAGTACCTGTTGAACCTTAAGTGAAAGTTCCTTGGTGTGGGCCGCAATTTGATTTAATCCTGGGAGTTCAGTATTTTAAATTTTCTTTGGGGTGTAATTTATTTATTTTAAGATGGAAGTAGGGCTGAAACGATTCATCGATTAAATTGATTAATTCAATTACTAAAATGCATCGATGCAAATTCTTTTCATCAAGGCTTTGTTTAATCCGTATAACTATATAGCACACTGTTTTGCACAGACATATTACTGTTGCACTTCAAACTTATGCTGTGTGAACACAATGTGATTATGATAGCGCTGTTTCCAAAGTGGTAGAAGAGAGAGAAAATAGTGAGGGACGGTGAAGAAAGTTTCCAAAGTATTAGATTATTTCAAGCTGAAAGAAAACAACAACTCTATAATGTTACAGTCTGTCCACCGTAAAACGAAACTTATGTGGCCTAACGCTACCCCAACAGCACGACGGCACCTGATCATAAAGCACCCGGTGTTCTGCCAGAGGACCACAGACAAGGTAACAGCAACAGAAACTTTAGCAATTAATGGAAATCATGATTGATTGTTAAATTGAAGGCTGGCCAAAGTAAGCAGCAATCCTCAGCTGAAAATGTGACCACGTGCGTTTGTTGTTCTGGTTGGGCCGTTCGGAGTTCGGGTTGTAACGTCACAGTCATGAGTTAACTGGGTGTCGGGGAGCTGCACCTTAGTATAACTTGTGTAGCACTCTGGTGATGTTTGTGTTAGTAAAGCAGTTGTCTGGTTGTTGGTCTGTTGATGTTGTTGGTCTGATGTTTGCTGTGTGACACACTTTGAATTTCCGAATTGGCCATGAATTTCGCCGCCACCAATCAAAAGTACTTCTTAAACGATGCATTGATGAATCGATGAAATAATCTGTAGAAGCTTCGAGTACTAAAATCATCGTTAGCTGGAGCCCTAGATGGAAGTGTTTTCTTTATTATTTTTCTGTGAGTTATCCCTGGGACATTTCACTTCGTATTGAATTGTTTGCATTTTATTGATTCATCCATCAATCTTTAGATTTATGTCGCCCACACTGCCCTACCCTTCCCTTCTTGTCCCCTTGGTATATCTAGTGGGTTGTAACAAGTACACAGTAATAGAAAAAACTAGCTGCAAACTGCATATAAAATAATTTTAGTTAAAACTGCAATACACTTGCTGTTTATTGTGATAAATTACATTTTTCGGTGCAGTGATGTGTCTCTGTCAGCTGTTTTAATGGATTTTTAAAAACTGTGGGAGTTTATGACTTCTGGAATGTAAAGCAAACCTGCTGACAGCAGTAACTTCTCACAGGGAAAAAAACACATCAGTGGGTTTAAATTTAGTTTAAGTAATTTAACTTTAAATGTTTCTTATTCAAATACAGTGAGAAAACACCTTCATGCCTGTTATTTTGTGTGGTTATCACAGGAATAAGAGCACAAGAACACACATGCATAAGTGGACTGTACCATAATGTTTCCAGCATTAGGGATGGACGTGTAGACGGCCCAGAGTCCGATCTCATCAGCCATGAGGTCAATGTCAGAGGACCCTCCCCAGCTGTAGGGGAAGGTGTTGTTGTACCCAGCGCCACTCAGGCTGCGCTGGAGCAACACGCTGCGAGAGCGGAAATTGTACTGAACCTGAAAAGACAGACGCATACATCTCTCACTCTGGTCATCTGATTCTTAAACTGTTATTTTCTCCCATGTTTCCATTTTCAGCCCCCTTTCCTACCAAGATGTTGCTCTGATGTTTATTGTAGTAGAGGGACCCGTTGTAAACCACATGGCCGGTTCCTGCCCAAGGGTGGGGCAACAGATGCTGCACAAAGTTCTGCCCCTTTGTGAAATCCCCCATGGTTCTGTACTCCAACACACGTCTGCCCTTATAGTAGCCGTCCATCGACCACACCTGATGAAGGAAGAAAGGGAAATAGAAGGTTCACCTCTGATATTACCTTGGTATCCAGGATGCAATATGAACACCTCCCATGCATTCAATTCTGTTAAATTTGCAGAGTCACATTGGTCACCAGCACTTAACTCAACTTGATTAGATAATGACTTGGTGTTTGGCTTTTGACTGGTGTGCAAACCCTGTCCTTGTATGTCTAATGAAATTATGTCAAATGACTGAGCAAAGATATTTGACTACCGTATCCTCCTCCAGAACAGCGGTTGTCTAATCATAGTTTGGCAACTGTAACTAGGCACTGGAAATCAAAGCTTTGGATTTGTCTACATGCTGAAGCAGTGTGCACGGTGATGTAAAAAGACAATAAAAAGAGCATAGATGGTTGTGCTTTCTTACATTCCTTTCTTAAAACAAAAATACAAGCAAAATTCTGTGTCTAATGTAAACGTTGGACATTGTCACTAGCTAACCAGGACACTAAAAGATAGCCCAGTTACAGTCTGTTCACCCTGCTGCAGTCTGGCAAGAGATACAGAAGTACCTGCTGTCGCACCATCAGACTACAGAGCAACTTCTTCCCCTATGTTAAAGATATATCTTAGGGGGCTTAACTGATGTAACAGGGAAAGGTAAGACAGGTCTAGCTGTGTGTTCGCTGACCTTCCAGCTCTAGTAATTTCTCTCATGTAACTTGTTAGGAAGACAGACTGATAAGGGAGCGACAGTAGCTCAGGCTAGCATGCAGGCTCCACAGATTAGAGTACAACTCATGGATAAGTAATAGATTCAAATATGAAGTAGCATTGTAGTCAAATGATCATATAGATTTGTTGTTTTAGGTTAAGGTCAACTAAAAATGACGGAACAGGGAAACCTACAGGAACTAAGGGGAAGAGAGAAACATAAAAGAGACCAAAAGATGTTATCCTTCAGATTTGGTGTTGTCATTTGACGTGTTCACATGTTGTATGCTAGCACTTATCTCCTCGGCCGGGCTCAATAAACCATGCTATGTTAAGAATTCATAAGTCTGTCAAACTTCTTCATCACACCTGAACCTCGCGCACAATATTTCTTCAACACCCTAGGCGGTGAGGCTTTTAAATTGTCTTCAGCACTGCACCATGCAGAGATGGGGACTTGAGTTTGAGACTCGGACTCGAGTCGCACTCGCAGACTTGACTCGGACTTGAGATGCGGGACTCATGAACAATGTTTATTTTTAGGAAAGGTCTGATGAGCTTGCTGTTATTACCCTCCCTGCATTACATGTAACTTACTTAAGTACGCTTTTATCCAAAGCAACTTACATTTGAGGAACAACATACAAGCATCAACAAAGCATAAAATACAGCATGAGAGCTACAGCTGACAATACATATTAATAAAAGCAGCAATAAATGCTAGTAAGCGCTAGTGGAACATATCGCATCAATGGGGTAAATACCTAGGGAAAGAAGTTAGAGTTAACAAAAAGTGCAATCAATACAAGATAGATAGAAGATAATTGTAGGGGATAGAAGAAGAAGAGCACAGGAAGTGCATGTTAGATGTTAGGAGTTAGAGGTGTTATAAGAGGAAATGTTCTTGGAAGAGATGAGTTTTCAAGAGCTTCTTGAAGTTAGAGAGGGACGCCCCTGCTCTGATGGCGTGTGGTAGCTCGTTCCACCATCGTGGTGTCACAAATGCAAATAGCCGGGACTGAGATTGCTTTGTGTGAAGAGCGTTCGTTGGAGGAGCGTAGTGGCTGAGAAGGAACGTAAACTTGTATTATGGAGTTTAGGTAGATGGGTGCAAACCCTGTAATCACTCTGTATGCAAGCATTAATGACTTGAATCTGATTCTGGATGCCTGGCATGGGCAGCCAGTGGAGGCCACACAGCAATGAAGTGACATGCGTCCTTTTGGGCTGATAAAAAAACAGAAGCTGGGTGGCATATTGAGTAAGGTAGAGCATGATATTTCTGATGTTGTATAGAGCAAAGCAGCACGACTGAGAGACAGCAGCAACATGGTCTGAAAAGGACAGCTGGTCATCAATCATGACACCCAAGTTTCTCACCACCCTGGTTGGAGTGATGGTTGAGGAGCCAATTTGTAGTTTGATGTTATGGTGGATAGATTGCTTGGCTGGAATGACCAAGAGTTCAGACTTAGAGAGGTTTAGTTGAAGGTGGCAAGCCTTCATCCATGCAGATATGTCCAAGAGACAGTCTGTGAGGCGGTGGGGTCGCCTGGTGGGAAGGATAGGTAGAGTTGCTTATTGTCTAGGAGGATCATGTGATTGACTGTGTCAAAGGCAGCTGATAGGTCAAGCAGGATAAGAACCGAGGATTGGGTTGCAGTGTTAGCTGACCTTGTTACAGACAAAAGAGCCGTCTCAGTAGAGTGGCCACTCTTAAAACCAGACTGATATGGATCTAGGAGGTCATTCCGTGAGAGGAATTCTGAGACCTGTTTGAAGACTGCCCGTTCGATAGTTTTGGATAAAAATGTTAGAAGAGAAACTGGCCGATAGTTCTCAAGTTGAGTTGGGTTGAAAGGGGGCTTTTTAAGCAAGGGTGTAACCCGAGCACTTTTGAAAGTGGTCGGGAAGGTTCCTGAAGCCAGAGAAGTAATTATCACTTGAGTGATTGCTGGGACCACAGTAGGAGATATGGCTTGGAGGAGATTCGTAGGAATCGTGTCCAGTGGGCATGTAGTGGGACGGCTATGGGTCAGGAGTTCTGATACTTCGTTATCCGTGAGAGAGAGTAAAGCGCCATTTTCCTGGGAGGGCAGAGGAACAGATTTAGTAGGACTGCTACATGTTAGCCTTGGTGTCGAACCTTTTGCACCATTTCCCAAGGGAGATGGAGGGAGACATGTATAAGGACTGCTACATGGTGCTCACACAGTGGGAGCTGACCAGGGGGGGATAGAATGGTTGATTTTGAGAGATTTAGAGAATTGGCTAGTTATAGCCGCCACTTTGCCTGTCAAGAAGGCAGCAAAGGTATCAGCAGACAAGTTTGTGGGTGGAGGAGGATGGAGGAGATGTGTTGACTTAAAGTAGTTTATAAACTGTGATTATTGGTCTCAGTGCACATTACATGGCTGTGCTCTGTAAGTGAAAAACAGGTTACACTTACAGAATTCCTTACAGCTATGCAGTATTTTAAGCAGCAGGTGATGTAACTAGGGATGAAACAATTACCGGTTTAACTGTAAACCATGGTAAAATTCCCGACGGTTATTAATACCGTACACATTTTAATTACCATGATAACCGGGTACGGTTAACCGCACTATTATAATCTCACGGCAAACAATGTCCTGCGTCTCCCAGAAGCAGGCGCACATGCGCAGAATGCAACGTGGGTTTGTTTGGGTCAATGACAACACGGCAGAAGACAGCGTTGCAGAGATTTTTCAGTCACTCTGAAGTCCAGTCGTATTTTAGTTTTTATGAGAGTGCTGAGGGAAACTTCATTGAAGAAAATAACCTTATAGTGAACGCAGGGTGAGTTAACTTTTAGCTTTGGTTTGTCTCTCTGACTTGCTAACAGCGTGTAAACTGAAGCTCTCAGTTAGTTAGCTGCTCTTTTAAAAACGCTACATGTTGCTCTGTTGCTGTGTGCGTCGTGTGTCGGCAGAGTCTATTCGTCCACTGCACATGAGAACACGTTACGCAGTTTAGTCAACCAACCAGCATATCAGTTGTTGGGCTCGTTGCAGTTACTATCACTGTCTTCTTAAAGAATTATTTGTTTTCATGTAATATAATATAAAATATAAAATCTTGATAATGCACACTTAGATGATTTTCATATGTTTACAAAAAGTATTTGCTGTTATTTTATTTTTTATGCAAACAAAATGGCAATTGTATTTGTGGTTTTCAATATAAAACTTGTTGAAATGATTTCAGTGTGTGTATCAGTACATTTTAATATTTTGTGGCACATTTTTACAATACCGTGATAATACTGATAAGCGTGATAATTTTGGTCACTATAATCGTGAAATGAAATTTTTATACCGTTTCATCCCTAGATACAACACTCATTATAGCCACGAGGGACTTGAGACTTGACTTGGCCTTGGATTTCTGTTCATTTCTCTTTTTCATCATTTTTGTACATAACGTTTGTTTTGTGAGTAGCATTAGGGGAACAAACTTCATCTTGTTATGCGAACCTGTTGTAAAATGACAAATAAATTTACCTTGTACCTACTACATAACCCAACCTGCAGCACTTCCAAAACCAAGGAGCTATCATCAGCGAATTACATTTTTATATTGGATGGTAAAATAGAAAACCATCAGAGATCCCAGAAAACACAAACAGACAAAGAAGGAGAGAGGACAAGGTGGAAATTTGTGCATCCACAGTATGGAGGATTAATTACCCAAAGAGGGACAAGAGGTGAAATAGATTAAAGAAAAGAGCAGAGAACGCTGGCAAAAAGAGAGCATTGTTGGTGAAAAAGACGCTCTTTATTCCCTCTGCAAACAGAAAAGTACAGAGAGCAGAAAATAGGGAGCAGATGAAAAGGTTCTTTTTTTGTGTGGGTCAAAGAAAAAAGAAAATCTCTCCTCTAGTGGCTACACCATCTTTTAAATTACAGTTAATTTGTAGTCGCATTTTTTTAAATTCCTACTGAATTAGAGACTTTCAGACAAAGGTAACTGATTACAGTGATTCTGAGGGACTTCAGTAATACAGTGTTTAATTGATACTCAGCTTGTGGTTTGCAAAGAAAATGAAACAGACTGATTGCTCTCTCTCTCTCTACCACCAACACTCTCTTCTCCCACACCAGCTCATCTGATGAAGCTTTTTCTGTTTTAAATCCCTTTAAAACAGTGTTTCAAAGAAGTCCCTTTGCTTTCTGGCAGCTGTACTCTTCCCACATTTGACTGCACCATTTACTTTATATAAACAAGCTCCAGACGCTGATTATACAACAAACGGTGCATGCAAGAAAGGGAGAGGGGAGTTATTTGTTTTTAAACTCACACCTTACAGCAGTTTTAGAGATTGTTGCACCGTTTTCTTTGTGCTCCTTCACAGTTGGCCTACTCCCATATTCCCTTAAAGTCTATCCTAATACAATGCTGACATGCAGTGAAGTTATCTCTTTGTAGTGCAACTGTAATATGAAAGATAAAGAACAAAAGCCACAGTTCTCATTCTCAGCAAATATTTACTATTAAGTTCAGCGCATTAGACAAATCAAGTGGGTGTCATGGCCTTGGAAATGTTGTCTGTTTCCCCTTCCTTTAGGTCACTTTCACTCATGTCCAGTAAAAAAATTACACCAGCTTTTACAAAGAAACCAAGAAGATTAAACATGAAGTCGTATGGAGAGACAGGACACTCAGTGATTGGACAGTTTTGGTGACTGTCATACTGCATCAGTCATCTGTCATTCAGTAATGTTACATGGACCCACGTGGGGAAATGAAAACACTATGACTGACAGCAGGTCATGCAGCACTACAGAACCTTACAGTATGTGTCCATTTATGTTCTCTGGAGTCGGACACAAGCTCAGCAAACATCTGGTGTAACTCTTTCACTCACTTTCTGATATATCAGAGAAAACCCATGTACTGAAGCCCACATGCGTTACCATGGTTACCAGATGATTGTTGCATATATATATATGTATAAATCACTCACACAGATTACTTTCTTAACAGTGTACAATCAGCATATATTTAACAGTAGTTTTTGAAACCATGCTAAAATTATATATCTATCATGGGAAAAAAGCAGGGTTGCTCAATTAAAAAGTTAAAATGTTCTTAGTTTTTGCTGCAACACAATGCTGTGTGTTTAGGCGTCTGATAAGCTTTCCAACACGTGGATCAATCCACTGGATCGTATTTCTTCTGTTTTCAGTCTTAACATCATCAGCTGCTGGACCTCTGCAATTCCTAACCCTAATCACAGTGGTCAACAACAGTGGGAAACACTATTTGAAGGAAAGAAAGACTGTCCAGACAACAGAAAGAAGACCCACTTGATTTGTCTAATTCTTATTATCTTCAGCTGGACTGTGGGTTTTGTCCGTTATTTCATACAGTGGAGTCACGCTAGGAATGATTACAGCTACTAGTGACCATTTAAAAATTCTAAACTCTCTTTAATGTCTTGTCTTGACCTCTTTTCCTGCTCTTCCTCCCTCCCTCTACTGTTGTTTTTATTTTCTTTTTTCCCCCCCCCCC
>NC_060153.1:3446634-3453768 GCF_021292245.1 Micropterus dolomieu | reverse complement strand
CCCCCCCCCCCCCCCCCCCCATGGTTCTTTCATCGCATCCTGCTTGTCTGTCCCAACTGTTGTTCTTTTGATCAACCTTCTCCCGCCTCCCCTCTACTGTCGTTGTTTCTTCCTCTTTCTGTCCACCCCCTCTTTCGCTTTCCGTCCCATGCGTCACACCTCTTCACCAACAGGCCCCATTATCTCTCTCTCTCTCTCTTCTTTTGCTGTGTCCTTCTCATCCTTTCTCTCCCTCTAACTGTATCACAGCAGAGACATCTTGACAGATCAGGGGATATCCACACCTCAGCATCTGTTCTCAAATACAGCGACAGGTGTGTGCACGCACGTGTGTGCGATTGTGTAAAATATAAAGAGTGCACACACATACACACACATTCACACACTGATGAGCTAATGAAGAATTCATAAATGCCAAACTGGGACCCTGTGCAGACACTGTAGTCATGGATACCAAAGGATGTATGAGAATGACTTTTCTTACAACGTGTGTGTGTGTGTGTGTCTATGTGAGGCACTACCTCCACACAGCTTTAGTTAATAAGATAGATGTTGTCCAGACTGGAAACTCACTGATTGATTTTATCTGACTTCCTTTTATTTAAGAAAATAACATTTAAAAAATAAAAACATAATTATTTTCACAGATGTTTCTGATGTTCAATATCAGCAACCTTACAATCATGACCTTATGAAATATCACAGGAAGCCAAGGTCGCCTGAGTTTAGATGCTGGGAGCGTTCACAGACTTCACTAATCATGAAATATACAAACAGTAACATCTGTTATTTCATTTTGGGTTTGATATTTCAGCAACACTGCAGATGAAATTAATGCAATGCTGTTCAGCAGCAAATTCTCACACAGTATATGAGAGCAAGAACACCAACGCTACCGTGTGCATTGAAAAACATTCAGCCATAAAGTAAGGAAAATGTTTAATGTTGTTTCGCAAAACGTCTTTTACACCTGCAATAGTTTTGCATGTTGCTCTGTGTCTGCTGGATGCGCATGTTGACAAGTTAGCCACAACAACTGTAGAAGCTGAAGGCACATCAGGACTGTGTTTCTGACCCTATAGTGGTCAAAACTGAATTCTCATCTTAAAACTACCAATGGAGTTTTTGGCCAACAGTAATACTATGGTGCAACGTTTTAATGAGCCATCCCATTTTGTTTGTATCTCATGCATATGCTTGAGGAAGCACATCTACAAGCCCAGTCTCATCCCAGGGTTTTGCTTTGTCAGGCACTGTCAGTATTTGACACACAAGGTACCGTTCAGCATTCGTATGAGACACGCTGGGCTTTCAAATAACTCCAATGTAACACATGACGCGACAGGGTCATGGCTTCAAGCTATTCCACGGCTCGACAATTGGTAGCGGCAATGCACCAAGAAACGTAGCAATGTGCCAACAAAAGGCTGCAGACTTTTTTGTCAAATGTGCCCAGTGAACAGCTTACAAATAAAGTAGGGTAGCGTGTATCTTTCAAGGCTGCATCCAGTTCTCCTTAATAAATCCATGGTTTAAACAATGCAGGTTTGAAAATAAAATCAGCTCTGCAAATGTTTTATGAGGAAGAAAATGCATCCGACACGTTTGTTAGGCCCCAAGGATACACACAGTGCATATATTAAGAAACACTAAATGTAAACATAACTGTGTTTATTTACAAGAGAACTCCACAGGGCTCCTTTAAGTTTGAGGGAAAGCAAGATAAAAGTAATTTCAGCAGATTACAGCTTTTTATAGTTTCAGTTGCTTATTTATAACACAAATCCAGAATGAACATTTACTGGATTTAAAATGTATCACTTGTACATTGCTGAATGTCACATTCAGATTCAGGAACATCTAGATCCCACCCATAACCTCGCAACTATAACAACAGTCACGCCGGTACCTGGGAAACAGGAGGCAATAACTGGGATAGTGCTGCTGTGTATAGCTCCTTCTCATCACCAGGGAGAAGCTCTAATAGGGAACAGGCAAGGGTCACCATGGCGATATAAATCACACCTGGCAACTGGGAGACAGTCGCCTTGACAACTAGCTTAATATGTGCTCCCTGAACAAAGTGCACGTGTGTGTGTGTGTGTGTGTGTGTGTGTGTGTAGGAAATGGGTGAAACAGAGTGCACGCTGGAGTCATATTAGAAGTAAGGCAGCAGGACATAGAAAAATACATTAAGAAAAATATAGAGCTTTGCTACCTTGTGACCACATTCACAACACCTGCTTCACTTGCCACACACACACACACACACACACACACCGTACACCTACTCTGCTGTCAGAGCTGGGAATCATGGCATCAGTCATCCAGGAGCCAAAGCGGGACCCCGAGGCTCTCATGGTGATCGGGATGCTAACTGCAGTCAGACGACCACAACCTGTTGGAAACGATGGGCTTATTGTGTCAAATCTACAACTAAGATCCAGAAAATAGTGAATTTTATATACAGTAAGCAAATAGCAAAGATTATGGACTTAAAGCAACAATTTGTGTTCAGATTTTCTGGAACCAGGAGTGAATCTGGAGTGGGTGATCCCCAGTCGCCTGGACAGCTTCTTTATAAGTGGCCATCACATGACAGAAATGTGTTTCATAACACAGACTTTCAGTAAAAATTTCAAATCCAATCTGAGAAAATCCACATTATTATATAATATATAGAAATATATAAAAAAAAAAGTTTTTAAAAAGCTGCCTGTGTTCCAGAAAATGTTAAACAACTAAATCACAGGCTGAAGACCTCTTCTCATGACGAGAGAACTTTTCTTCATGTGTATAATCTGTGGAATGCTCCTTTAACCACCTGAATGTCAGGCATTTCATGTTCTTGACTTTCCATGTAGAAAACACAACCTCGTGAGTGACTTTCGAAAGGCATCATTAGTGAAACTTCACTGTGCATGAATGAGTACTTCTAACCCTCCAGCACGTACCGAGTTTGTTCATGCAGCTGTGTAGCCTGGTCTCCAACAGTAAAACCCTCTGCTGAAGCTCCTCATAGTCGTACGCTCCGATCTCTTCCTGTATGGCCGCCAGGATGATTGAAAGGTTGAGGAGCTCCAGTCGCAGTGAGGACAGCGTCTGTAGGTCCAATCTGTACTGCTCCACCACTGACAGAAGGGGCCGTAGCTGAGACATCTGGCCCTTTAACTCCTGTGGGTGCACGAAAGACAACAAGAAAAACAAGTTAGAAAGAAGATGAGGTCCCCATTAATGTGGTTAAATCTTTTCTCTCTCTTTTGGTTGAGGTAGCTCGGAGTAAAGTTACTGCTGCTTTACAGCCAATTAAGGCAGTTCATGGTCATGAAGCCATCTCAGTGTGACTTCCCCGTGGATGAAGTCTGGGCTTGTCTAACTGGAAGGATCCCTGAGTAGACTCAAGGTGCTTTCCATTCAGCCATGTATGCTTCTTATATAGGCTACTCCTCCATACTGCAGTCTGTGACGTGGAAATTGATCGAGAGAAGAGAGCAGAGGCTTCCACAGGAACCACAGGTGTATTCTATGCAGAAGTCTTTTACTGGAAAGCAACATCCCTTCAAATTGAATCTGTTAATCTGATTTATCCCCTGGTTTGATAAGGGACAATAAGAGGAAGAGCACCAAAAGCCCCAATGGCAACTCTAATGTTACTCATTTTTCATAAAATTAAAATGATTAGATGCGTGTATGATGAATGAATCATAAAAATGATCTGGCAACTTTGCCTCATTTTTTTTCATCAGCCAATTTTATTTTTTTCTCTTTTCTTATTTTCCATTCAAAGTGCATCTCGGCTTATTCAGGAAAAATATACAGTTATACAGCCGCAGTGTCAGAGATAATGATTTATTGGTGTCATTTCTATAGCTCAAATTCCACCACGCCCTTAGAGAAAGCACCTGATTTTTAATCAGTATTAGAGCATTATCGGGTGTTTTTCTTAGAATTTTCATTTTTCACAATTATTTCTAAAAAGTATCAGTTACATTGTTCCTTTCATTCAGTTTTCAATGTCAGTGTGCTTCAGGACTACAGGTAGCCCACCTGGTGAACACTGGGGATAATAAGATCATTGACACTCACTGTTGGTGAAATTTTAAAAGGACTTTAACATGAACAAGGCCACATCATTTAAATCAGGATGTTACGATGGTAGAGGGCTCAGTGGTTTCACATTAAAAACTGAAAGGAACAAGCTAATTGATTTATGTGTGCAAACCCATTTGTACTTTTTGGACTCTGCCTGTGGCCACCCCAGCTCACTTATTTATTTATTATTATTTCTACACATTGGATGGCTGAGATTCTGTGCGCCATGAGTAATTGCTGTGTCCATCCTCACGCCTCTTCCTCACATTTCTCTCTCTCTCACATATCTGCAAGGAAGAGAGGCGAAGACCACGTTAGCCAAATGGAAAGCATCCCTAGAAAATGCTGGAGGGACTATATATCCCATCTGGTCTGGGAACGGCACACAATCCCACAGGAGGAGAAGGAAGATGTGGCTGAAAGAAAGTACGCCTGGAACCACGACCCAGATAAGCAGCATAAACTGGATAGACAATTTTCTTTTTTTTGAGCATTTTGGCCTCCTATTCACAGTTGAAGACAGCTTTGTCTATGATTGAAAATGTATCTTTTTAATATGGTCTCACACTGGATACATTTGAGCCAGTATTGATGGAGAGAACAGGGCTTTTCTGCGATCAGCTTCAACAAAGATCAATAGTGTATGAATTATATGTGACACAGCTGTGTGTTGCAGCAGGAGCACAAAGTGTTTTCCTTACACAGCCCTTTTATTTCTCTGTATTATGCTCGACACTTAAATGTCTTTTTACCTTCTCATCCCCCCCAAAAACTGTTTGCTGTATAGCAAGAGAGCAGCTGGATTTGGAAAAAAGAGAAGGATTAAAAGAAGTGTCAAAAGCGAAGGCAAAAACCTTATCATCTCCTCAGAACATCTCATACCCACGCACACAAACACAACAGCACATCCAGGAAACACGCTTGGCAGTCAGTCAAACACTTTGTGTCTAATCCCTCCCCTGCTATCTTCCAATCAGGATCTAAATACTTTGCTGACATCGCTTCAAAACAGTTTCCAAAGCTATTTAACACCAATTTTTACATACTTTGGTTGACTTTAAATTTGTCCATTTCATCCTTATTTGCACATAATTAAGTTAATTTTACAATTAAGTAAGTAAGTTAAGTAAGTTAATTAATACATATTAAAATCAATTTTGACAAAATGCTGGAAATGTCATGGCTTGTTAGACAGTAGACACTTTACCTGGCTAATCCCTTCCCCGCCATCTCCTCCTTCATCTTCACCTCTCTCTAATCTATCCCCTCCTGCTTCACTCTTTTATCTCTCTCCCTCTCTCTGCCTAACCTTTAACTCCCCTCTTACTTTGCTTGACATCACAAAATGACATCCCCCCCATTTCCTTCCAATTTCTCCTAAATCAATCTGTCTGTCTTAATCTTTCTGCTTGACCCCCTACTCTCCATCTCCCTTGTTCCCTTCCCCCCCCATGGGATGAAATTACTGTTTAGTTATTGATAAACTTACTGTAGCTGCACATTGCATAAATATTCACCAGTTCTGCTTCTCAGTGTGAAGGCAAAAGCTTATGACTGTGAAAACCCCCAAGGAGCAACAAGCGTGCACACACACACACACAGACACACCCACACCCACACACGCACACGCACATATAAACTAACTGCATAAAAACTTAAAAACAAACCCCAGAGCCCCATGATGTTGTTAAAGAAGATACATGGCAAAAGATGAAAGGCAGAATGGATTTATGGTGGGGCAGATATTCTCTCTATTTGTGGAAGTAAGGGTTAGTGTGAGTGTGTATTTCATGTTTTTATATCCCATTGGGGACTTCAACCTGAATACACACTAACCGATGGGGACAAAAATTGAGGTCAAGACCAGTAGAGACTGCTGTTTGAGGGTTAAAGGTTCAGTGTGTAATATTTAGGAGGATCTATTGAAAGAAATGCAATATAATATCAACAACTATGTTTTCAGTGGTGTATAAAGACCTTACAAAATGAACAGTTGTGTTTTTATTACCTTAGAATGAGCCATTTTTATCTACATACACTGCAGGTCCTCTTACATGGACATCACCACGTTGTGCCACCATGTTTCTACAGTAGCCCAAACGGACGAAAGTCTCTACTGAGCACCTTTCGTCAGAGATTTGATTCGTGCAAAATCACATATTTTGCAAACATGTAATTTGTATTGGTATAAGGTTATAATGGTTAGTTTGCTGTCCATGTAGAGTGAATTAGATATCTGCGTGTTGTTTATGCTCTGGTAATGCTAATCCAAGACGTCTTTTTAGTAGCGTCCATGTTGATTCCACATTTCGACATTAACATAACATGAACACACATTGAAGTCGGAAGAATGACTTCAATCCGAGGATCACGTGAATGCACCGTATAAGCAACTAGCAACCCTCACCACTAGATGCCACTTAAACTTAAACACTGAACCTTTGAGACTTGGTTTAAGGGTTCAGGTTAACATTAGGTTAAGTTTGGGGTAAGGGTTAAGGTTAGACATATTGTTGTGGTTAATAATAATAATAATAATAATAATCCTTATTTGTAGAGCACTTTTCAAAAACAAGTTACAAAGTGCTTTAACAAGTTTAAAGAATAATACAAAAAAAAAGATAAGAGCATGAAAATTTAATATAAAATTAGTAAAATACAATAAAATAAAAGGGATAAAATAAAGTCAAATAAGATCGGGAAAAGCTCTCCTATAAAAGTATGTTTTAAGAAGGGACTTAAAAGAGTTCACTGACTCAGCCGACCTGATTTCCTCGGGCAGGCTGTTCCAGAGCCTCGGGGCCCTGACAGCAAACGCTCTGTCCCCTTTAGTTTTCAGTCGAGACTCTGGAACAGACAACAGACCTCTGCCCGAGGATCTCAAGGTACGTGCTGGTGCGTATGGGACTAAAAGGTCAGAAATATAACAAGGCGAGAGGCCATGAAGAGCTTTAAAAGTGATCAATAGAATTTTAAAGTCAATTCTAAAACATACTGGGAGCCAGTGTAATGAAGCTAAAATAGGAGTAATGTGGTCATATT
>NC_060153.1:3419857-3446534 GCF_021292245.1 Micropterus dolomieu | reverse complement strand
GACCAGGATTTCTGTTTTGTCTGAGTTCAGCTGGAGGAAATTATTTGACATCCATTTTTTAACTTCACAAAGGCAGTTGTTAAGTGAACTCAGCATTCCAGGGTCTGTGGATCTGACAGGCAAGTATATTTGTGTGTCATCAGCATAAATATGAAAAGAAATGCCATGTTTATGGATAATATGTCCAAGGGGAAGCAGATACAAGGAAAACAAAATGGGTCCTAAGACCGACCCCTGAGGCACACCATATTTAACTGGACAGAATGAAGAGACATAGTTGTTTACAGACACGCAAAACTTCCTATTTGACAGGTAGGATGAAAACCATTCTAGAGCAGTACCAGAGATCCCCACCCAGTGCCTCAGTCTGTCTAACATGATGTTGTGATCAATGGTGTCAAAAGCAGCGCTAAGGTCCAGGAGTACAAGGACTGAGCACATACCTTCATCAGCAGACATTAAAAGGTCATTGGTGACTTTAAGTAGGGCAGTCTCAGTGCTGTGGTACTTCCTAAAACCAAGGTTGGTGTAAGGGGCTAGGGAATGCATTTACCCTACTGGGTTAGAGGAACTAACTTGTGTGTTTGTGAACATGTTGCTCCTTGGGTGTATTCGTCTGATACCAGACAAAGGAACTTACAGCTCGTCAATAAACAGTTCAGCACATAATCCCCCATAAAAGAGGGAATTGTTTTTCCACTTCAGTTTTTGTGTGGATGAAACAAATGGAATAGAACATGTTAATCAGGGGCTTCAGATAAGGTGCTTATCAGATTTTGTTAGCTTTGGACAGCGAGCTGTTTCCCTATTTCCAGGCTTTATGCAAGCTAAGCTAATGGCTGCTGGCTGTAGCTTCATATTTATTGTACAGGCACGACAGTGGTGGTAGTCTTCTTATCTAACTCTCTGAAAAAAGCAAATAAGCGTATTTCTCAAAATGTCAAACGATTCCTTTAAAAGTTCAATCCAATTGAACTCTATGCAAAATTAAAGAGTCAGTATCGATTCAAGTCCAAAAGTTAAAATGTTCGCCAACTTCCTCACTGAAGGGAAGCAGGAGTGTAAGGTGAAAGGAAAAATAAGGTGCTTTTACTGGTCTGTACTCATCAATAACTGTATTGTGGTATGTGTTATTATTCCTGGTGAGCTCCTATGACCTAATAGCCCAGTAAGACCTGGTTTGGTGATTTGCACATCAGAAGATATCTAGTTTAAATGAGGGCTAGATTTGGTTGAAAATGACTTCAGTTAAATGTGAAGCATGTCCAACCACAGACTGAAATGTAGTCACTCAATGCTGTTGAAACAACTGTTACGCTTTGCATTACGTTGTCAACTGGCATTTGGGTCGGGGTCTTCTGCGTTTGCATCGCGGTGAATCTGGGAGTCTTTGTTTTTTTGGGGGTTTTATTCTTTGTTTTTTTTAATTTTTTTTTATTTTTTTAATTTGATTTATTCTTTTTCTTTCTCCCACACCTATTGGCTACTGGGGTTCTTGCCTGCCTGTTACAGTCGTGGCGCCCCATTCTCACTAACAACTACATTCTTTAACAGGCTTATGCGCACACACATGTACACACACACACATACAGACACATTCAACCACACGCACACAGACACACACAGACACAAACAAACTTAGGTTGTCCCTGGTAGAACTATTCCTGATGCTTTTCTTTCAGTTACTTATTTAAATTAATTATTATTCCAGCTCTCGTGGCTGTGTTGTGTTGCTTATTTAGTGTGTGTGACTGTTTCTTGTTTTCATTGTTCTCTTAGTTGTCTTAATATGTCAGCTGTTTATTGCTGCTGTTCGGCTGGTTGTCTTTTACTATTAGTATTATTTTTATTGTTTTTTTGTTTGTGTTTGTTTGTTGTTGTTGTTTTTCTCCTCCCCAAGCCCCCCTCTCTGTTCTATTGCAGGTTTCGTTGCTTTCTGCAATTGGTGTTTCCCACAGCTTTTCCCTGTTGTCCCCACCTTCCATCCCCCTTTCCCCCTTCTCTTACAGGTGTTGTCCTTTCTCTGTGCTGTCTGTTTGTGCCCCCCCATCCCCGTGTCTGCCCCCCTGTCCGGCCCGGTGACAAATCAATACATAATTAAATAGATAATAAAACAGACAAAGGAGTATTTTAATACTCTCTTGTTAAAGTAAAATCTGTCTGGCACAATATGGTATCCAGGTCATTATACTCTATACCAGGCTGCTGGGCAGGACAGGTTTAAAAAAAAAAAAAAGAAACAACTGATACATGTGACCTAAAAACTTGCTTTTCACCCAAATTTAGCCCACTTAATGTCAAACAAGACACAAACCCAGTCACATGCAGGTTCAGACAGTGCACATGGTTTTACTACCATTTAGTTCAGTGTCAGAATCAGAAATACTTTATCATCATGTCATTAGGAGTCCTGAGCTGCCAATTGCAGACATTAAACCAGAAGTGTCACAGCTGATTTAACTGTTTAGCTCATTCACTTGTCATCCCCCAGATCCGTAGCCTTTCATTGTCTGTAGCTCTTGAGATAATCTTCTGCTTGCCTGCTGGTTTGTTGTTGGCACAGACGCATGCCAGCGGCGTCATGGCAGAGAACACCGAGCCTGATGAGATTAGTACTCCTAATTTAAGAAGTGAAATACCTTTAGATTTCTCTCAATAACAGGCAATACTTATCTAGCGAGGTAATCTTATCTTCTCTCCTGCAAATTTAAACACTGAAACCAAACTTGTACATGAACTCCCTCTGCTTTTGTGTGTCAAAATTATGTACATTTCATCATTAATATTAAAATGTCAGACTCATTCCAGACAGATTTGGTTACTTTCTTTTTTTCTTAATTATTTTTGGACAGCTCGAAGTCTTAATGTGTGCAGTGATGCTGCAGTTTTGTTGGCACCTCCTGTGCAGAGCTGTGTGACACTTTTACACAGCGGACATGAAGCCAGTGAATTGACAGCTTCAAGACAAATTTTGTCCTCTTCATGAAAGATGCTCGCGTGTCTGAGTGCAGGCAGGAAACTTCAGCTTGACATGCGTGAAATCAATGTTTTCACACCAAAGGTTATGTGTTCCCTACAGCGACCGTCTTACACCATGTGTGTCTCTGGGTGACTGTAGTGTGTGTGTGTGTGTGTGTGTGTTTGTACCTGCAGGCCCTTAGCCGTCAGAGCGCGGGGGTTGGCCACATAAGTGTGTAAACGTCCGTCCACTCCTCTCAGCAGCGGCTCAGAGTCTCGGACATACTGCAGGTCTCTGGATGTCCGCAGGTCTACCACCTCCATGGACTGACTCACATTCTGAACCTGACGCACACAAACAGTTGACATGATGAGTGATCATTGTTAGTTCCCTGCATTGCCAGAAATGCTTATGAGTCATTTTGGCTGTTGTATGATTACTGCCACCTGTTATTTGTTTCCAAACACCTGCTGTTTGAATACCAACACCGCTTTGTGGTGATGTGAAGGAATAATTAAAGGGTTGGTTCAACCACTTTGGGAAAAAAAACATTTTCATACATACCTCTCGTAGTATCTAGCAATGAAGATAGTTTGGGCTTTACCTGCCTGGGAGAAGAAATGGAATTTCCCATGTGCTACACACAGCATTGAAAAATTCAATGTCCAGCCAGAAACATTGTCCCCTGGTTAATCCAGAGAACACATAGGGACAATTTATTATATATATATAGCTTATAGTTTTTATATATTTAGTTTCAGTTTTAGATCATTTTAACATGCTTTTGTTTGGATGTATGCAAATGCTATATGACCTAAGTCAATTTAATTACTGTGTCGCTGTGACACAATTACTACAAGATTAAGACTCTACTGCAACCTACTCATGGCAGACGTTTGCCCTCAGGGCTTTCTGCCAGAAAGCCACACTACTTGTTTAGGCTTAGGTAGCAGTTCTGTGATGCTGTACTTCAATAGAGCAGGGTTTTGAGCTTTATGCTAACATGCTCACAGTAATATGCTAACATGCTGATTTTATATAGAACATATACAACAGAATATTAGCATGCTAACATTTGCTAATTAGCACTAAACATACAACTGAGGCTGGTGGGAATGTCATCAGTTTTACACATATTTGTTCATAAACCAAATTATTGGATGAACATAAAATTTTATCTGATGATGGCGTTATAAGAAATGTCAGAAGATCAAAAGTATTACAATTAATCCTCAATGAATGTCTGTACCAAACTGTACAGCATTCCATCAAATACCTGTTGAAAACTTTTGACCTGATGGCGGCTCTGAGAGAAGGAGGATTACTAAAGTCATCAGGATGTATTTACACAATGTTGTGCCACTCTATCTGAGACGTAAAGCCTAGAAAAGTCGGCGTATGGATGAAAGAATAATGCAACAAATTGCAATAGTAATAGATTTAACATTAGATAATGATGTACAAAACATCAACCAAGCTTTTGGTCCACCGAAAAGACAATACATGTTGGCAGACAAAAACATCAGATTTGTGTGTGAGGATGTGTGGAGTGATGAGGAGACTGTAAGCTTCCTCAAAATAATACATGAAACAAACATAATTGCCATATTTCCATCATGTTTTCTACATTGTTTTTACATTTTCTTTTAGGTTTTAAGGGCACTCATTCAATTAAGTCATCTTGATGTGCACTCTTCTTCTTTTTCTTTTGCAATGGCAAAATGGCAATCGCATAATGATATGGGAGGATGGAAATGCACTAATTTGTATTTTCTCTACATTTGGATGGAAACCTGTCTACAGCCACTGAATCTTTTAAATGTAATTTTTTAAGTTGTACCACAGACAAAATTCCTTTTAGCTCAATTTTAAAGAGGAGGCTGCAGAAATCTCAGTCAGATGACCCAAAAAATGGAAAAATAAAACTAAAAGAGAATCTATTTTGGGGTTATTTGCAGTCTATATTTAGGGTTAACCGACCCTGTTATATTCCAACCACCATGACTCAACAATATGTTGAAGTCACACAGATCCCATTTTTCTTTGAAGGAGCTTCTCATTAGATCCATTATAACATCAAGTCTCACCTAGATTATGTTCTACTCTAAAGAAACAAACACTCCCACCTTTCTTCTCATTAACCACCCTGAAATGCAACCAGATACTTCAAATCTCTTTTGATATTAAATGGAAAAACAAGCATGAAAAAACTAAAATAAAAATCCATTATAAAAAATGTCCCAGATATCCAGAAGTGATATGCAAACAAACATACAAACCCACCAACACATCTCCCGCTGTAACACATGCTGAGGAGGCCGGATACGTAAACACACACACCCACCCACACACACACACACACACACACACACATTCACACTCACAGCAGGAACTAGGTGTCACTTCCAGAGAAACGCTGAGCTAATTAAGATTCATAAATACAGAAGCCTCCCAACAGGAACAGAGCGAGGAGAGAGAAGAAGATGATATTTCAGGCAGTGTTCATCTACCTTTCTCTTTTCTAATTTTTTTTTTTTTTGAGTGAAGAGATTACAGGATGTAACACCAGGCGTGAATGAAGAAAAGAGTTACAATCTTTAGTGTGCGTCACCCTGGCGAGAATACAGGATGTATACACGTACAGTATATATACCCCGATGTGTGAGCCTTGCAGCAGTGCATGCGTTGGGAAATGTTTGCTGGCTTGATGGTGGTCAATAATTCATCAACTTCTGTCACAAATCACTTTTATTTCTCTCTCCAGACGCACATATACATTGAGAAATGTGCTTACGCAGTCAGATGGTCACATAAACACACGTGCACACACACACACACACACATATATACGAATACATAGGCATTCAAGCACATACATAGTCACATTTAGAGCTGCACCCTGCACTATAGAACAAAGTGTTTCTTTCCCACCCATCTGTCAGTGTTTCCTTTGAGTTTAAACTCTTTTGGCATGTTGAATGACTAGGGGTCTTTAGAGGATACAGCTACTGATGTATCAGGGATACATCTGTCAGTAAAACCTGAGTGTGTGTGTGTGTTTGTTCATGTGCGTTTCTGCAAGTGTCAAAACAAAGAGACAGTCCAGTGAATATTTCATTCCAGTACGCTGGCTTTCCCCTGTGCTGCATCGCAATGCTGACCACTGAAACAAACAGGGATACAGTCAAGAGTCAGACAAACACAAACATACACACACACACACACACACACCTGTTCAGTCAGCAGGCGTAGTTGTCGACTCCGAGGGTCTCGTTTGCAAAGGTTTCGTGCCGGAGCAACTACCGTACAAACACACCTGCCGTCAGGATCTGATGCCGTGCTGTACACCTGCCAGCCCTCCTCTGAGCCCGGGTACAAACCCTGCAAAAACAGGCTCAGTGTTAATGAAGTCACTGCAGGAATAACATGACAGCTGTGCATTCAAAAGAGGAGGTCAGCAAAGTTACACTCATTAGAAAATTACGGGGTTTAATTGTTTGTTTTTTTTTGTCAATAGCTACAGAATTTGCAACACACTTATGTAAATGCATTTCAGTTTTACATTTTACCTGATTTAAGTTTAAGTTTTTCAGACAGTTTTATTGGAACTCATCTACAATTCCTCCAGTAAAACTTGTGGCTTAATCAATTAATCGTGTAAGTCATTTGTCAGGTCAAAATGGCAAAAGTCACTGGCTCCTGCTTCTCAGACGTGACTATTAGGCACTTTTGCTCATTTAAAATAAAATGTTTTTTCACTTGTTCACTCATTCCTCTCTTTTTCTCACCCCTCTTCACCCCGCTTCTCTCTCTCGCTCTCTGTCTGTCTCTCTCACACAAATGACACATACTGTAGATATAAGAGTACAGTATATGGAAGACATGTGCAGGAGTCATTTTAAAAATGTCTGTATTTTAATGTGAAGGTGACAATGTAACAACATTAATAAGGCAGTGAATTATGCTGTGGGATTTTAAAGCAAACATAAAGTGACTGCTAAAGCTACATATATTCTATAGTTCACCTTGAAATGTTTGCATTTTTTACTTTTTGCATTTGCTCTATTTTTGTTATTTTGTGTGAACCTGTTTTTATGTGTAAAAGTGTTTTTCAAAAGGACCCAATGAGTCATCCTGAAGCAGTTTTCTTTGTGCATTTTCTAGTACAACACACATTTGCTCAGCATCTCAGCATGCTATTCAGGCCAGGTTGTAGTTAAAACAGTGGCCAAATATTTTCCTTTAAAAATAATTGTGTCCAACTCTATCTTGCTGGTAAATCTTAGCAGGAATTTTAGGAGCTCAAGACTGGACACATATTGTGATTTAAGTGTCCATTTATTTTTGCAAAAAGGAGAGTGCATGCTCTTTGCACTTTATTATACTTGACTGCACCACAGACATCCCTGTCTAAATTGGATATTTCTCGTTTGCATCTAAAGTCAGCTGTGACATCTCCCACATGTCTGTGTCCAGGAAAGCTAGCAGCAGAACTGGAGAGTTTCCACCCTCTGCGTTCACTGTCGGAGCTGCTGTTCTCCCTGGCAAAAAGTCACCGGCTCCCCAGAGCGCCCAGAAATATGCACAAAAAATGATTTCTATCATACTCACAGTCCATACTAATGCACAACGTTGCTTCTACTCTTGCTGGTACCACTTAATTCACACATTAAATAATTATCGGCATTTCTTTTCTTTACCCTCTCCTCTACCCTCATTAATGATAAAGCTATTGAAGTGGTGAAGCAATACCGTCTGTAAAACATCACATCAACACATGTTTTTTATCGTAAACTTCGAAATTTTAATGTCAATAAGACTTTTAAGAGGATGTTTTATTGTTGTTTTATTGAAACGATTCTTTCTTTTGCCCTTGTGAGCTGGTTTGGGTCCCTCACTCTTAAAAACAAAAACAGGCTGCAATATATAGTTAAAGTGTGTGGCAAAATTGCCCACAACCCTCTGACTGATTTAAATTCTTTACATGAGACAAGGACCCTCAAGAAGGCACAGTCAGTCCTGGACGACCCAAGTCACCCCCTGAACAGCTACTTCATGTTGTTGCCGTCTGGGCGCAGATTCTGTCTGCCTAAATGCAAGACCAACAGACACAAAAACTCTTTTGTTCCTGCTGTGGCTTTTTTTAATAATTCAATGTGAGATGTGGAACTTCTATGTAGTAGCCTATGTATTTATTTTTGTTTCTTCCTGATGGTGGTTGTTGTTTGTTATTTATGTTACATCCTGCTGCTGCACAACGAATTGCCCCTTGGGGATAATAAAGACTTCCTGAACTTGAACTTGAACCATCTGATATAAAACTTCGGGGCTACCAATTTCAGGTTAAGGCCCTGTCCACATGTACAGGGGTATTTTTGAAAACGTAGGTTTTTCGATGCGTTTTGGCTTTTAGGTCACTGAAAATGAACCTTTTTGAAAACTCCTACCAGGGTGAAGATCTGGAGAAACTTCCCTTCTACACATCAACACTGCAAACTGAGTGTAGATGTGCAGAAGGGTAAAACTGAGTTTTTGGCTAGTGACATCAGAGTTCACACCGTAGCCTAATCTCCTTTATTTACACTGCGACACGCAACATTTTGTGCAACAATACCTGCCCTGCACCAAACAACAGACAGATAAAATTAGCAATCAAAGCTAGTGAACACAGTGGAGCATTTAGCTGCTAACGAGCCAGACATTTTCAAACAGAGACTTGGTTGAAGATACTTGAAGAGATTTCCCTGTCATCCAAGAGGCTTCTTCAGTTCAGTTACATCTGTAACACCACTTATACACCACCAAGTCCTTTCATCATTTCCCAGGAGATTAAACAAATGCTCACATTTGGCCTCATGGGACAATTGCCAACGGCAGTTGTTCAGACTTAGCTTCAGGTGATTAACAACCATAACAGCCGTTACAGCAACCAGGAACCAGGTTAAATAGCTGGGATTCCCTGGCAGTCAGTTAGAACTGAAGAAGCTTTCTATAGCAAAACGTCTTCAAGGATCTTCAGTGAAGTCCAGTTGCCCTTGATTTATCCCTCCTTGGATAGTTTGCCACATCAACTTAAATGGTGATATATGTCAATGTTGAGTTTACAGCTTGTTTCTTTTGCCTTTGAGAGGCCAAATCAGTTTTGTTGTTTTAAAATCTAGTTTGTAAAAGTGAACCTGTAGGGAAGAGACCATAACATCAATTGCACACCCAATTGGTACCGTGTTGACTTGGGTTCGGATCCGGGTGGGGTGACTGCTCACTCCCTTCACTACAAGACTACTTGAAATGACCTTCTATAAATTCTGACATGAATTCAGACCACGTAAATTCAGGTAGATGGTTCTCAAAGTAAAATATTCTACTGCTATAAATTAAATTGCAGAATTAGGTATTCCATAGTGGTCCAATTTCACAATTAGCTATTCAGTTTTTTCCAAGATTGAAATGGTTAACTTCCATAGAATTAATTAATTTCTTAAATCTTTTGCACCATAAAGAGTCATGCACATTTTTAAATGAGAACAACATGCATTTGTTGATGTGAATTTCAAGGCTGCGGCACACAGTAAGACACACATATTTATTAATAGTTCTAAAATACAAAGCAATTTGTTTTTCTTTTTTAAATTTAATATTTGGGACCTCATTAGGTAGTGCTGAGATGATGTTCCCTGCGGCCTATATTTCAAACCCAAGTCACAATACATTAAATGCGAGCACATGTACAAATCGTGAGCTAATTTTGGTGAGATTTAATCAGGTCTTCAGTTTGACCTACTTAGTTAACATTTTAGAACAATGTAAAAGCATGTCTGAGCTCAATCTGACAGACACAAGTCTGCCACAGTAATCTTGCTAAGAAGCTGCCCTACAAACCCTGAACAAGAATAACGACAGAGGAGGTGGCTGGAAGGATGGGAGCGCGAGAGGAGGTACGGGAAGGGGAGGTGGATGCCTGGAGGGAAACATCTGATAAATCAATCAGCTGGGTTTTGTGTGGTAACCTTGAAGTCCCATTTACCATGAAGCTGACAGGGGTAGGGGTGGTTTAAAACAGCAGGACGTGGATGGGATGAGAATATAGGCATCGTGCTCAATGTAATTAAACAGAGGAGGACATACAGTACCTAAGGGCTCAATTTACACGAGGGAGAAATGATAAAAATCTACTCAGGCAGCTTAGCTGATAGTGATCAGTGCAAATATATAGAGAGAGAGAGTAGAAAGCTAACAGAGCTAAATTCCTGCAAGAATTGAACAGAGAGAGGCAGAGGCAGAAGTATTATGGAAAATACAATACTCAAAAAAGTGTAACAGCCAGATGGAATACGTTGAAAGAACTAATTTGAAAAAAATAGATTTTGAGTCAGCTTGAAAACCTGATCCCTACATATTGCAAATGAGAGACCAGGAAAACTAGTAAGCAAGTCTGAACAGTTTGCTAAAAATGGATAAATGGTTGACATAGGAAGCTAAAAGTAACAGATAAACTCGACCAAACCAATCTAAACACTTACAGTTTAGTTGTTTAAAAAAATGTTGAAACAATATCTGAAATTCTCCTTTTACATAATTAATAGTACTGAATAACAAGTCAACGAAGGAGTAGGCTACTTGAGCTCCTCTGACAGGTTTGTGGCATGTCAGACAAGAAGATTGTGATTCATTAATCTCACTCAAAATGATATTCACATGTTGTTAAATGATTTACAGAAACATTACAGCTTATGAGATTTTCTGTCTAGCATCTCCTGAAGTAGCATGAAGTAGCAACACTGCACCTTCAATATCTCCATCTGTTCTCAGCCACTGTGTGTGTGTGTGTGTGTGTGTGTGTGTGTGTGTGTGTGTGTGTGTGTGTTTGTGTGTGTGTGTGTGTGTGTGTGTGTCTGTGTGTGTGTGTGTGTGTGTTTGTACGTAGGCGTCTACTTGCATGAGACTGCATGCACTTTGCTGAACTTGCAAAGTACTGCCAAATAGCAGCTGTGAGGTGCCTCTCTAGCCAGAAAGCTAAATCATGCAAAGCCCAAGCACACACACACACACACACACACACACACACACACACACACACACACACAGCATATATACAGAGTTAAGAGACCTGTATGTGCAGTGCTCCAGCATCTACATGTCTGGGGTTGCCAGGGTGTTGCTAGGGCAACAAATTGCTGGCTGTCCCAAGGGTGAGTCAGCCTTCCCCAGGAGAAATATCATCCCAAGAAGTCATAGAGAGAGCAATCCTATCACTCCTCTGTGTGCAGTGTGTGTGTGAGTGTGTGTGTGTGTAGTAGTGGGTATGTACTGTACATGTGTTCTTTATGACTCATATCAACAGATATTTATTTATTTATTACTGCTATTTATTCTTTGCAACACGCTGCGCTCTATTTTAAAATTTTGTTCTAAATCTGTTCCTTTTCAATTTTCATTCTTTTCCTTCTTTGCTCTATTTTCTGCACCAATGAACAAATCAAATATCTGCTGCATGCAGCCTAAATGTTCAGGAATGTGTTTATCTCGACTCCTTTCCCCCTGTTATTCTAGATAGTGTTTGGCTGTAATTTAAAAGCAGCAATTTCTCTGACCGAATGTAAAAAAAGTCATAAAAAGGTTACGCAAGTATTTGTACAGAGAGTGTGTGTTGATGAGTACAGAACAGTTGACCTGTGAGTGTACACTGAAAGAACACAAGGTGGTAAAATCTTCTGTACTGTTAAAAATTAAATTCTAGAGAATGTGAAGGATGCACTTCTGGTGATAAAAAAACAGTTATTTTGGAAAATGAACTCTGTGTGTGTTTTAACAGAATACGTACACTGACGATTCGCTCATGTGTGCCCTCAGGAGACGAGATGATGGTTCCATTGAGTCCGACCAGGGACGGCAGAGTCTGGGACATCCAGTTAGTTACCATAGCCATGGTGCTGAGCACCGCGCCAATCTTCAACATGGGAACACTCATCCTGACGCACACACATTCACACACCACACACACACACCCCCCCACACACACACACAGAAACTCTGACTGGCTTTCACACACAGTCCAAACTGTTGACAGCAGTCATGCTAAAAACAGCAGGTACAAAACATGATGCTACAGGTAAAATGTTCGAGAGTGAGATTTCAGCTCTAGAATCCAAAGTCCAAAGTGTTTTGTGATAAAACCACAGCTGGGATCGTCCCACTGCTGAAGTCTGGGCTCCTACACTGCCACAGGTTACAGAATAAATCCTGGAGCACAAACCCCTCTAGATGCTTCCATTTGAAGACACATCAAGTCCAAACAACCAATGTTGGGCTCAGGCTACAGGAGATGCTCCTGGAAACAGCTGGTTAGGTCCCTCTGAGCCGTACGTGTGTTTCCTAGACTCCTTCCTTCGCCTGGCAGTAAGACACTGTGGCTGAGCCAGCGCTGCTCTCTCATTTATCCACTAACTCTCTGTCTCTGCCTTCCTCCACCCTCCCTCCATCTCTCTCTCTCAGACACACTCCACCATCTCTCCGCCTCGCTCACGCTCTCACCTATTCTCTCAGATCATTCATTAAATGAGCACATTCTCGTGTAATAATAACAATATTTGCATAAAAGATCAAGTGGATAACATAAAATACGAAATAGGCTAATATAACAAAATCCCACTAGACATTTATCCTATTTTCTCGCCTGTGTTGTCTATTTTCCCACCCATGCTCCTTATCTCCTTTTTTCTCTTTCTACTAACTTTTCATCTTTATTCAGCGAACACACTGATTTATTTTCCTCCCTGTCCATTCTCCCCACTTTCCTTTATATTGATTAAATGCAAACGCCTACATGAAAGCACAATGCTCTGGAGTGACCTGTCCCTGCTCTGTGTGGGTTTGAGTGTGCACATTTGTGTTTTCACGTGCATTGCAAACTGATGCAATACTGCCACTGTGTGGCCAGCAGTGCTTCCCACCATAAACTCTTGTTCAAGCTGTCTCACACTAGATTTGATCAAAACTGAGAGGAAGTACAAGATGTTCAGAAGATGTTTGATTTGATCTGTGTCTGCAGCATTTCCATGGTAGCAACAAACCCCGAAAATAACAGCAGCCAATGTGTCACTTCTTTATTTTGTAGTATTTGTGTAGACCTGCTCAGGGACTGCAGATGAAAAGAAACTCATTGCCAATTCCATCCTACATACAGTAATGAGGGTGTACAGTATATATTATGCACTAATTGTCTTAGTATACTGTTTTTGCTGTTAGTAATTATTATATTACATATGAGTAGGCTACTTAGGCTAAATGTTTTATACTCATCAGGAAATGACACAGGATTTGCACACAGCATAAAATTGCAAGCTAAACGCTTTTTTCCAAGGAGCTTTCTGTCACAAAGCTGTTTTACTACCATCGACATTTTATTTTATTTTTTTCCAGCTCTGACCAACACTCCCATTTCCTTTGTGCATTGCTTTGTGGGAAAATAGTGTCCATTAACAGCACGCTACAAATTAAAAAAAAAGAGTAAACACATTTCACACACACAAATAATCTTGTTTGAAAGAAATGTTTCTTGTCTTTTCTCATATGTCATGATAATGATGATGTGTTGTTTTTTGGAGGGGAGTTTTACCTCATTTGAATTTTGGTGAAAGTGGATCATATTTTAGGCTGGTTGTGGCTGCGCTGTGTCTACTCATGATGTTTTGCTGACATTGGTTGTACTTTCTCATTGTTGTCTGTAAAAATAATAATAATAATAACTCAACCAATGTCCTTATGTGAATTCCTTTGAATATATTGTTCTGACCTTATTAAAACCAAATTTGTAGTTAAGTCTTGAAGTGGTATCTTGCACTTTTGATGAAAGTGACAATACAGAAATTACCATAAAGCACTGTTAATTCACCAAATAATGAAATAATGTTAACATGTTTCATATGTTCTAGACTAGACTTATTTGGGATCTTCAGAGAGGTAGTGCTGCATGCAAATCAATTGTATTTAACCATGTTTTACAGCTACAGACACCAAACATAAATATAAAAAATCATGTTTATAAGCATTTCACATAAAATTAGGCCAGAGGTATCCAAGAACCTCGACAGAAGATAAGTGCTAACAGCTGATATGTGATGCGTACTATAACAAGATAACTACAAATGAACATGGCTGTTCTGTGGTTGGCGCCTGGAGCGATTATGTGTTGACAATTTAAATAACTAACACTAAATGTTTTATTATGCCTTCTCATCAGCGGTTACATGCTAATGGTTTCTTGTCTCAGTAAAGAATCCCAGGGTACACATGGGTTATACATAAAACGCCATTCAGTGAATATGCTGAACTAACATGAATATTTCAATCAGCAGCACTTAGGGGTAACACAGTCATCGGGAGATGCAGGGACACAATAGAGCTGACATGGCAACTGAGCAGTATGACACACCTTCAGGATATTTATGGTCACTGACTCAGGTAGCTCCCTCTTCGCATTTCTAGGAAATATATATATATACACAAATATATTTATCACATATATGTGTATAGATATATGTATACATATATATAACACACACATATATGTGTATAGATATATGTATACATATATATATAATATATAATATGCTTTTATATAACAAAAAAAGCAAAGCAAAGTGGCAAAATACGTCACAGAACTACTGATAAAAAACACTGAAACCAAAACAATGAGTGAAAAGAAGGCACATTAAAAACCCACAATAACAGATAGGAGTACAAAATGCCCTAAACTAAATTCATAATAATATGATTTTAGCAGAAGCTGGAAGGAAGACTCTGAAGATACTGGCAAGACCTCCTCTTGCAGCAAATACTATATTTATCTAGTCCTTTTTATGCTGTCGATCCATGAAACATTTCATTTCTTTGGACACAGTGTAGAAAAGGCTCAGAAAGATCTAGGGTGAAAGCAAATGGAATTTTTCAACAAGACGTGTGTTTTGGGAGATATAAATATATTTCCCATGCCAACAAATGCATGCTTTAAATATGGAAAGAGCCAAAACGAAAAGTGCTACACTTTAATACACCAAAGTGTGTGTTACCCTGAACTTAACTTCTTCTGTGCTTTGAAGTACAGCACAATTATTCACAGTTAAAAATTGTCATCTGACAAAAAAGAGAAGTCTTTAGGACACAATTATAAATTCGTCTCCATCCATTTATCCCTGGGCATCTGATGTGAAGTTGGAAAACTGCAATAATTTAACTAACACTCTCCATTTTCCACCACAGAGTTTATTTGGAGTTGGAGGTGAGGGCACAGTGTCATCTTACCTTACATGAGCAGAGAGTAAACAGGAGCTGCAGGACCCAAAATGCTTCAGGTGGACACATCACCATTCTTTGCTCTCCTTCAGGTCTCCAGAGTCTTGACCCAGGTTTGGCTCACTGCAGGCATGAAAAACAAAACACATGTTGTGACCCTGCATAGACTCCAAATTCAGGTACCACTGGGGACTGCACACCTCCCTTAGTTAGCCTCGGGGTTGTGAAAAACTGTTGTTGCTAAGACTGAATCCCCTCTGTCAGAGGAAGAACACAGTCCTGGTGTTGGCTGCATGCTGAGAAGAGCCACTCAGGAGCCGAGTGGGGAGGACAACTTTCGCTGAGAAGGTGAAATAGGGGGAGTAGGGAAGGAGGAGTTGGAGAAAAGGATGATTATCTGTTACGTCAACACAGGCAGTGAATTACAGTTTGTTAACGGGTCTGTGGGTTCACTTGTACGTTGCACTTTAAAAATGTTTGAGATATGCTACATGAAAAAAGCTGAGATAGCACTGTTGGTTTTGGTCTCATCACGCTAGAGAACTAGTGTAGAAATAATGCATTTGAAAAACTTTACCCAGAGCCCAGTGTTGTGCCACACCTACAGTATCTCACCAAAGTGAGTACACCCCTCACATTTATATTTGATTATATCTTTTCATGTGACAACACTGAAGAAATGACTCTTTGCTACGATGTAAAGTAGTGAGTGTACAGCTTGTATAACAGTGTAAATTTGCTGTCCCCTCAAAATAACACATCAAACAGCCATTAATGTCTAAACCGCTGGCAACAAAAGTGAGTACACCACTTTTCCATTACCAGTACTAGCACAACTCGACTAGACCCAGTGCCCCTCAATGTAGCTGATCGTTATAGCAACGCTACACACAACTGCCGCAACTTAACGTGTGACACACACATCAGCGACCCACATACAGCTGTCTCTTGATTTAAGTTAAAACGTTTCAACATTACTCAGAATGTAAAGACAGATAAGCGGTATGAAAACCTTCCAGCTGTGTTTTCCTCTGCCGTTGTTGCTGCAGCGGTCTGTGTAACAGTGGGACCAGAGGGCTCTGTGAGCGGGCGGCTGGCCGGCCTCGCAAGCTCCTCCCGCGGGTTGGCGCCATAGACAGTATATTACTGGACGAAGCTGATTTGACTGGAGAGCAGCGAAGCCAGTTATGGACCAACAAAATACTACTACAGGGCTACTTCCTGTTGGCACCAGCGCCTCCTGCGCATGATCGCACAGCATAACCGTGGTTTAATGACATAAAACAACGGCAGAAACACGGTAATTCTGGTAGCTGCATAGCTGCACCAACAAAAAGTTTCATGGTGTCTTTGTCTGACTCGGATCGTCACTGTTTAATAAAACCACCTACAAGACTCTCCTGCCAAAAACCAAAGTAGCTCACTGATGGCCGAATAGTTGTTTTAGATTCACTGAGAGTTTATAATCTAAGCAATACGGTTACATCTCTCATGTGCGACGGGATGTCACAGGGTTTTGACGTCATTTTTGGGCTTACATGGAACCATCCATGCAGGCTTTGGTCAGCTTCACTGTTTCAACTGTGGCTTACCCCCTTGAGTGGCACAGGCTTTCCCCCGAAACCACTTGTGGGAGTAGTATGTACCGGAGGCTGCAGTTTCAGGACCGCAATCCAAGGACCAGAACTCACGGCCGACATGCTGGCAGACACGGTTAACCTCCTTCGTGTTGCTGTGCATTACCACCACCACTCCACTAGATGGCGCTGTCACAAAAGAACTACGATCCTAGAACTGTGGTCCCAGGATTGCGGGGGTTCTGAAACTGCAGCCTCCTGTACTGCAGCTACATAATAGGCTACTGACCTACGGAGCTCTTCAAGCACATTTTTGTTCCGCCATCACTTTTTGTAAATCTGCCAATATCTGAAATCTACACAGTTGATTTCTCACTTCAAAACTTCTCAGAAGTGGATTTAGTGATGAAATAACGTATAAAAATTGTAAAATATAGATTTGGTCAATCTTGTCAAATCTTATCTCTCATTCCGCTCTCAACATGTCAAAATTGGTAACTATAAATCAAACCCCCTATGTCTTTCAACCGGGGTCCCACAGGGCTCCATACTTGGTCCAACCCTTTTTAGCATATACATTAATGATTTACCTTCTGTTTGTGGAAATTGTGATATTTTAATGTATGCTAATGATACAGTTATTTTTACTCATGGTAAGACTGCTGAAGAGGTTGCAATCAGAATAACAGATGCATTAGTGAAGGTCACATCCTGGCTTAATCACTGTTGTTTGCAACTGAATGTTCCAAAAACAGTTTGTATGTTTCTTTCCAAAGGTTCCATAGACGCAGAGCAAGACATTTTCATTTCAGAACACAGACTAAAAGTTGTCTCAGAATACAAGTACTTAGGACTACACTTAGACTCAAACCTTGCCTTCAAAACCCACATAAAGAAGGTCTGTAATAAGGTAAAGTTCAGTTTGGCTAATTTCAGGTATATCAGAAACCTTCTATCAACTGAGGCAGCTAAGTCATATTTCCACTCATTGGTTCTCTCCCACATCACCTACTGTCTGATAAGTTGGTCCAACTCACACTCTACAGCCTTAAAACCACTGAAATCATTATACAAACAAGCACTTAAAACTCTAGACAATAGGCCATTTCGTTACCATCATTGCCATATTCTAAAGAAGTATAAACTGCTTAGTTGGGCAAACCTCATAAAATACAGAAACGTCTGCTTAGTTTATAAGATCTTGCACAGTTTAGCTCCTCCTCCTTTGTCTGGCCTTATCAACTTTAAATCAACTGCAAACAGTTACTAGAGGTGCAGCTAGGAGGGACTGCACAATCCCACTCAAAAAACTGTATTCTGCCATGCCGTCTTTTCATTTACAGCGTCACATCAATGGAACTCCATTGATACCACCATCAATTAGTTTAGTCTCCATCCTATTACTCATTTCAGAGTAATGATAAGAAATGGCTTATTGAAAATCAACATTGTCAACACTGATGCTGGTCCCATCCACCAACAATAACTGTATCATCTATTTTTAGATTTGATCTGCTCATCTTGTTTACTCAATTATTTGTGATTTTTAACACAGTGTAATTTTTTTTACGTTTTGTCAAATGTATAATGTATTTTATTGTATTATAACAGTTTACTATTTTAGGATGCCTGATAACATCTGGCAAGGGGACTGCCGAAGAAAACTAGCTTGTGGCTAACTCGGGTACGCTGACATTTGCTTTGAATGTTGATCAGTGTACATTGTCCCTTTTCAAATAAATAAATAAATAAAATAAAAATAAAACTTTCTGCTCCTGGCCTCTGTCTGGCGCGCACAATGATGATGCAGTGAATAGTGACGATTCTCTCTGACCAATCCGTAGTCTGCTGTGTTTTCACGTCACATTTTAAAATCGCCTCAGCTCGCTCGGACCCTCGATGGAGGTGATACAAAAAAAAGTACCGGACAACAGGTACAAGTACAATCTTTCCACAATGGAAAACCATAACAAAGGCGCAGCAAGTTGAGGCGAATCGAGCTGGTACCATGCAGTGGAAAAGGAGCTTAAGTGAAAATGTCCAAATTGGGCCCACTTAGTAATTTTCCCTCTCCGGAATCATGTGACTTGTTAGTATTACAAGGTCACAGGTGTGAATGTGGAGCAGGTGTGTTAAATTTGGTGTCATCGCTCTCACACTCCCTCATACTGGTCACTGGAAGATCAACATGGCACCTCATGGCAAAGAACTCTATGAGGATCTGAAACTGAGCTGCAGCACGGTGGCCAAGATCATACAGCTGGTCAACAGGACAGGTTCCACTCAGAAAAGGCCATGGTCGACCAAAGAAATTGAGTGCAGATGCTCAGCAGCATATCCAGACCATACACCACACACTGCATCAAATTGGTCTGCATGGCTGTCGTCACAGAAGGAAGCCTCTTCAAACATGATGCACAAGAAACCCTGCAAACAGTTTGTTCAAGACAAGCATACTTAGGACATGGATTACTGGAACTGTGTCCTGTGGTCTCATGAGACCAAGATAAACTTATTTGGTTCAGATGGTGTACAGTCAAACATGGTAGTGGGAGTAATAATAATAATAATAATAATACATTTAATTTGTAATGCACTTTACATTTACGCAAATCCCAAAGTGCTACATGATAAAACAGGTAAGTGCTAAAAATAAAAACACATGGAGAGCATGAAAATAAAAATAATAAATAATAAAATAAAATAAACAAAAACAATAAGGAAAAGGGCAAGAGTTCAATCAAAAGCTCTCCTAAAAAGGTGGGTTTTAAGGCCACGTTTAAAAGCATCCACAGTGGTCCTCAAGTGGTCAGGGAGAGTATTCCACAGACTGGGAGCAGCTGAGCAGAAAGCCCGATCTCCCATTGTACGGAGCTTGGTTCTGGGAGGTTTCAGGAGATATGCTGAGGCAGATCGGAGGGTATGTGTTGAGGTCTGTGGGGTGAGGAGTTTCTTGAGGTGGTGGGGGGCTTCACCATGGATGCACTGGTGGGTAAGGAGGGAGACCTTATACTCAATCCTGAGTGAGACAGGAAGCCAGTGGAGTGATTTGAGGATGGGGGTGATGTGGTCATGTTTGCTCACCCTTAACAGGATCCTAGTAGCGCTGTTCTGGATCTACTGCAACTTCTGAAGGCTTTTCTCAGGGATCCCGGTGAGGAGCGCATTACAGTAGTCCAGCCTGGAGGAGACAAAAGCGTGGACAGAGAGTGTGGGACGGAGTTTGGCGATGTTCCTGAGGTGGAAGAAGGAGGTCTTGCAGAGATGTTTGATGTGAGCCTCAAAGGTCAGATGAGAGTCCATTTTAACACCCAGGTTAGTGGCTGATGTTGAAAGTGGAATATTTTGAAGGAGATGCTGGTAATGTCAGATGACCGAACCTGGTGTGGAGTGCCGACTAAGATGGCTTCTGTCTTTGAGCTGTTTAACTACAGAAAGTTTTGCTTCATCCTCGCCTTTATCTTCTCCAGGCAGGTGGTCAGAGTGGATGATGGCAGGGCAGCAGAGGGGGTTGGGTTTGTCCTGAGTTGAGTGTCATCAGCATAGCAGTGGAATGAAATTCCATGCCAGCTGATGACATGTGGCATGTAGAGAATAAACAGGGTGGGGCCGAGTACTGAACCTTGAGGGACACCACAGGTGACGTAGTGTGTCAGGGATTTAGCCTCTCCCAAGGCATGCCAAAGACATGCTCAGTTCTCCCGGTGAGGTAGGATGAGAACCACTCATGGACAGAATCAGAAACACCGAAAGTGGAATTTAGACGGTGGAGGAGGATGTTGTGGTCCACAGTGTTGAATGCTGCAGTCAAGTACAGGAGGATGAGAAGAGATGGGGAGCAGCAGACGCTGGCTCCCCATCTCTGCAATGACACTCACTGACCAGGGTCAGGGTCACAAATGAGTGTCATGGTCTGGGGGGCTGCATGAGTGCTGCCGGCACTGGGGAGCTACAGTTCATTGAGGGAACCATGAATGCCATCATGTACTGTGACATAGTAATGCAGAGTATGATCCCCTCCCTTCGGAGACTGTGCTGCAGGGCAGTATTCCAACATGATAACGACCCCAAACACACCTCCAAGTCGACCACTGCCTTGCTAAATAAGGGTAAAGGTGATGGACTGGCCAAGCATGTCTCCAGACCTAAACCCTAATGAGCACCTGTGGGTCATCCTCAAACGGAAGGTGGAGGAGCACAAGGTCTCTAACATCCACCAGCTCCATGATGTCGTCATGGAGAAGTGGAAGAGGACTCCAGAGGCAACCTGTGAAGCTCTGGAAAACAATGGTGGCCACACAAAATATTGACACTTTGGGCCCAATTTGCTGCGATGGACTGGCGACCTGTCCAGGGTGTACCCCGCCTTTCACCCGATGTTAGCAGGGATTGGCTCCAGCCCCTCGCGACCCTGTACACAGGATAAGCGGTTGACGATGGATGGATGGATGGATGGATGGATGGATGGGCCCAATTTGGACATTTTCAGGGGTGTACTCACTTTTATTGGCAGCGGTTTTGACATTAATGGCTGTGTGATATGTTATTTTCAGGGGACACCAAATTTACACTGTCATCCATGCTGTACACTCACTTCTTTACATTGTATCAAAGTGTCATTTATTTACAAAGAAATTACACAAATGTGAGGGTTGTACTCACTTTTGTGAGATACTGTAAATATAGGCTATATATATATCTTTTGTGCATGAGTGTGCAGTTGCTCCTGCTCGTACTCTTTCCTTGTTCCCATGTTTAGCTTTCTTAGCAAATGTTTTTGAAGTATTGGTTAGCGACCATAAATTGATCTTTCCAAGGAAAAAGCGTGAGAAAACAAGACTAAAAGTCTGTCATGCTAGCACCCCCTTGAATGCACTGCTCAATTGCTAGACATCACAAAATGAAACTATTGAATGGACCAAAAATATAATACAAAGACAAATTTGCTATTCTTAGATTACCAGAATAAAGGACACATTGTTACACAAATTAAAAGGTTTTAAGTTTAGACCCACCTTTAAGCTCAGTTCTACATTGCCTAGACTCGTCATTACCTCATATTTTATCAGCTGTAAAGCCCATCATCAACTGCCCTTTGTTTAAGTTGTAGCCTTCATTATCAGCCAGACAATTAATTAATATATATATATATATATACACAAAATTAATTCATTGTATGTATATTTAATGTAATTTTTCGTGGTTTTATTTGGTGATGATATGATTTTTGTGATATTGTTTTAAAGAATTCTGTGGTTTTTACTGCACAGATAATTCATTGTAATGTTTTAAATGATTTTGAACCTTATTGTGGCTTAAAAGAAATGAAGAACTCAACTTTTTCTTACCTTTATCTTGGCTTTCACATTATCTCTGTGGACATTGACATCTATCTTCAGTACACTTCACTACAACTGAAAAGGAATAAAATATTAAACAGTGTCAGACCAATGTCGTTCTGACAAGTTGGGTAGCTCAAAGGGGACAAATATTAAGATTTCCACGTTTTTATTTTGAGTTTTTTCATTAATGCTAAATAATAATAAAAAAAGAGAGAACACGATGTAACTGACTTTCATGTCACTCCATCTAAATTTCATCAATGAAATAGACTCTGGACGAGGTGTGTTGATCGGCTTCATCTCATTAAAGTTTCAGCCTCATTGGAAGTGTCAGGATAGACAGAAGAGCAGGGAGAGATAAGGGTCAACAAAAAGCAGCATGGTGTATGCTCAAACTGCAGCGCATAATGAATAGATTACTATCACACTTTACACACACACACATACACACATCTAAAATACAATTCCATTTCACAGTGGAAATTAATGAAAAGCATGGCTTCATGCCATGTTTGAAATATTTTGAGTGTGCTGCTGTGACAATTTAAATTCCCCATATTCTGCACTTACTAAGGCACTTTGGAGTTGATTCAAGATGCAGTTGCTGGGCTTTTAACTAGAACTCAGAGCACATTACATACATTTTATCATTCCTCCACTGGCTTCCAGCTTTTTAAAGAATATACATTGAGATTTCACTGATTAGTGACAAGGGATTAAATGGATCAACCTATTTTTCTGACCTTTCAGGATAAGGGTAGGCTACTTAAGCGACCATTTGGTGTATTGTGATATCACTCTACTTTTGATACATTACTTTTAAAAATTGCTTTAATGCATTATATGTGGTCATCATGCACCCCATAACATCTTAAAAATGTTACAGTAGTAGAGACAATAAATCAAATGCGTATTTAACAAGACAAGTGTACAGCAGCAGTGACTTTGTGAGGCTATACTTGGGAAAACATGTGCTTTAAGCTAAATGCTGACAATGATGATGCTAACATGCTAGGTTGTTTACCATGTTAGGCATCTTAGATTAGCATGTCACCATGCTAACATTTGGTAGCTAGCAATTTCATTAGTTGTATCTGCACCATGAACACGGTGAGTTAATGACAATAAACACAACAGTTGTTGAGACATTCAACTAAATTACAAAAATGTCACCCTCATTTTGATGCTAAAGGAAAAGGGGATGCCCTTTATCAGTATACTTCGTCCTCTGGGGACCAACAATATCTGCACCAAATCTGATGGCAATCCTTCCAATAGTTGAGATATTTCAGTTAAAGTTCACTCAGTCAAAGTGTGAACTGACCGACATTGCCATCACAAAAAATTGCTTTTAATTAACATTCATTTAACTGTATGCTGTCATGAAACACCCTGTAACCATTGTAAGAAATGTGCAGTATGAATATTGGGGAGACCTGAATAGAGCATACTGAAGGGAATACCTGGTTGAAAAGCAGAAGTACATGCACTGCTCCTAAGACCTTTATGCTTTTGGCTTTGCTTAACAAATGCATTCAATAAAACTCAATCTCATCACATTAACTTAAATGTACATTATGTACTTTTATTAAAATATGTTACTCAGTCACTTCCCCACACAACTATGCATAGAAAGACCTTGAGGCAATCATGTTTGTTATCTTGAAAAAATATAAAACATGGCTTCACAATATAAAAAAATGCACTGCCCCAGTTCCCTTTTACAAAGAAAATGTACTCCGCAAGGAGCCACATAATAGCACCGTGATGACTTACACTCCAATATACATCACATAATTATAACAACAAAATGGCAACAACAACAAAAACAAATTGAGGTTTGAAGATAACACAGAACAATACGGTGGATGAATGTTGCTGAAACATGGTGTTTTTGTATTTTTGAAGAGGATTCACTGATTCTTATGTTTGGGGACTTGTGTATGATTATTTATAGATGGGAATTGAGTGCATACATCAATAAATGTATGAACAGACATGGATGAAACTGTGACAGCACCATTTACTCCTCCAAAGAGGAAGGAAAAAATGTGTTTAACTGAGGACAGTCAATACATTTATGCACTGCTCTTGAGTCAGTTGAGAGAATGTATGAGATGGTAAGAATTGTAGAGTCTGAGTGAATGAATGTATAAAAGAATGAATGTTTAGATGAAGGAACACTGTTGTAGGTAAATCAATATATATATATATATAAATATGTGGGACCAAGTAAGTCTTGAATGTAGTTTTCTCCCTGCATTTAAAAAGTGTCCATGGCTCTTTTTCTTATTAAATTACTCCTGTTGTAATCTCTCTCCGGCTTGTTTAACCATTGTAGCAGACCGGGCCAACCTGGAAACCAAATTTCTGGTTTCCTTTCCCAAAATCTGGCACAGACACGTCAATGATGGGGAGCGTGTTAGACAGCGGAGCGTCAAATTCCAACACTGTCCTCTCTTGCCCCGAGCGAGCCTGCAGCAGAAAAACACAATTGAACAATCAGAAAACAAATGTAGGTGTATGTGTTCACACTGAAATGTCTGAATTTGAATCTGTGTAACTCACCTGACACCCGTCGTACAGTGCACTGATGTAATGTGTGTTCTCATGTGTCAGCTCCTCCCCGTTGACGCCTCTGAAGCGCAATGCGTGTTCGTGGCTGATTGTGGCGGCGTGCAGCCAGGCGGCGGAGTTGAGGCAGTGGTAGGTGAAGGTTTGCTTGGCTGTCGCACTGAGCAGCTGCAGGAATGTCAACTGGACCACGTGGACCGGAACGCTGTCTGACCCTGAGTAGGAAAACTGAAGGAAAACACCAGAATCACACACAAATAAGAACCAAAAATGCAATTCTCAAAGCACTACCCTACCTGCACTCCGGTGTTATTTGCATGTATTTAAATGAGATAATATGCATACATTTGGCGCTTTCTATGCAAATGAGCAAACATTTGCAAAAATTGTCCAATTCACAAACACCAGTGCTAATAACCACACACAGTTGGAGTGAAATTATTAGTGTCTTCAAATAATTTCAGTGGTAACTGAAGCGCATTTATAAAGGGGGTCTCACACCCAGATTTTCCAGTGAACATGGCAGCTGTGATTGTAGCCAGGCAAAGCAATAGCACTTAACAGTACATCATATGTGCACAGATGGCACAGACCATAACTGATATACATCAGGAGGGAATGAAACTGGAAAACAACATAAAACCTACTGCTGTGTGGAAGCGGAGCCGGTAGTTACGTACTGTAACACAACATCACAGAGCAGAGTAGAAAAAACAGCTGTCCATGTGCCCACACTCAAGAGGAGGAGAGCACATTTAAAGCACCTAACTAATAATCCCTCTCTGACAAAACACTCCATACAGTGAGTCATAAAAAACTACTCTCGCAGAGAGAAACAAATGAAAGAGCAATGGGAGTTAATACATAATTAGAATAGTTAGAATTAGAATAAGATCTCTTGAAATTAAACATTTGTTCTTGCCGCTGCATTTCTATAATTATTTGACTCAGATGTTAATTAAGCATGTCTGTGTTATGCTACTTATCCTCAAAATTAGTATTTTTTTTGTTTGCTTACTGGGATATAGAAAAGGAGGTTTTTGATGAGAGATGGACTCCTAGGAGATTTGAACTGAGATAAGGACTCATTAACTGTTGGTTGAACTGTGCATTTTGTATTGAGCACTTACTGTATAACACACTGTGGTGAACTTAGTTTTTCTTGTTGTCTGTAGGTAGGCCTACCTGATGATATTATATCATATTATTCAGTACACTTTAAGAGCAAATATTACAAAAATTACAGATGAATATTTAACAGATGCAAAACAAAATGCAAATTGCACTCATCTGCGAAACTTTATGGCCATGTTTGCGCTCGGGCTTAACGATTAATTGCATTTGCAATATTATCGCGATATGATGAGACGAGATTTTCTAATCGCAAAGGCTGTGATTATAATAATAATAATAATAATAATAATCCTTATTTGTAGAGCACTTTTCAAAAACAAGTTACAAAGTGCTTTAACAAGTGTAAAGAATAATACAAAAAAAAAGATAAGAGCATGAAAATTTAATATAAAATTAGTAAAATACAATAAAATAAAAGGGATAAAATAAAGTCAAATAAGATCGGGAAAAGCTCTCCTATAAAAGTATGTTTTAAGAAGGGACTTAAAAGAGTTCACTGACTCAGCCGACCTGATTTCCTGGGGCAGGCTGTTCCAGAGCCTCGGGGCCCTGACAGCAAACGCTCTGTCCCCTTTAGTTTTCAGTCGAGACTCTGGAACAGACAACAGACCTCTGCCCGAGGATCTCAAGGTACGTGCTGGTGCGTATGGGACTAAAAGGTCAGAAATATAACAAGGCGAGAGGCCATGAAGAGCTTTAAAAGTGATCAATAGAATTTTAAAGTCAATTCTAAAACATACTGGGAGCCAGTGTAATGAAGCTAAAATAGGAGTAATGTGGTCATATTTCTTTGTTCTGGT